>NW_003852402.1:26452853-26455968 GCF_000181295.1 Otolemur garnettii | reverse complement strand
TTCTAAGAGTAGAATATGAACGTTTTAACATAATAACTAAGAAAATGACATAAAGGTTATGTTAACCAGTTTGATGGAAGTGTTTCGGATTGTGTGTGAAAACCCCACACTGTACCCCAGAAGTGCATTAATGTACATAGTTACCATTCAATAAATAAATAAATAAATAAATAATGTGGAAGACTCTTGGAGAATGTACAATGGAAATAAGACATATCCATTTCATATCACACTTTAATGTATTATTGATTTTCTTTTTGAAGTGGGAAAGGAAAATGAATATTGAAAATTACTTTCAAGGCGGCGGCACCTGTGGCTCAAGGCGTAGGGTGCCGGCCCCATATGCCAGGGGTGGTGGGTTCAAACCCAGCCCTGCCCGCCCCCCAAAAAGAGTTACTTTTATTAGGGATGTGTCTACATGTATGTGTGTTAGTGCTGTTGAAAAGTAGTTTCTAAAAAAAAGAAAAAGAAAAATGGTTTCCAAGAAACTTCAGCTAGCCTGTGAATGTGGTTCCACGGCACTTGCCTGTGAATGTGGTTCCAAGGCACTTGCCCATATTTGGTTTAACACTTTATCTTGTTGTTCTGCCTCACATTGTTTCATATTTCCCCAAAAGACTGCAAGTGTCTTAAGAACTACCTTTTAGGTTTTTTGTATCTTTCACAGGGCTTGCCATAATGTTCGCGTTGAGCTTAAAGAAATAAATTCACACAGTGTTCTATGGGAACCAGTCCCACTAACCATCAGGTCTTTGAAACAAATTGTCCTTATTCTCTGAACTGTAAAACTGAATGTTAATATTATTAATTTATAGGCCAGGCACTATGGCTCACGCCTGTAATCCTAGCACTCTGGGAGGCTGAGGTGGGAGGATCCTTTGAACTCAGGAGCTGAAGACCAGCCTGAACAACAGTGAGACTCCTATCTCTAAAAATAGCCAGATGTTGTAGGGGGCACTTGTAGTCCCAGCTACTTGGGAGGCTGAGAAAAGAGAATCACTTGAGCCCTAGAATTTGGGGGTGTTGTGAGCTATGACGGCACAGCACTCTACTAAAGGCAACTGAGTGAAACTCTGTCTCAACAAAAAGGATTTTTTACGGAGCTGCCTGGGGCTCAGTGAGTAGGACACCAGCCCCATATACCAAGGGTGGCAGGTTCAAACCCAGCCCCAGCCAAACTGCAACAAAAAATAGCCAGGCATTGTGGCAGATGCCTGTAGTCTCAGCTACTCGGGAGGCTGAGGCAAGAGAATTGCCTAAGCCCAGGAGATGGAGGTTCCTGTGAGCTGTGATGCCACAGCACTCTACTGAGGCTGATAAAGTGAGACTGTCTCTGAAAAAAAAGATTTTTTAAATTATTAATTTATGAAACATCTTTTTTTTTTTTTTTTTTTTTTTTAGACAGAGCCTCAAGCTGTCGCCCTGGGTAGAGCGCTGTGGCGTCACAGCTCACAGCAACCTCCAACTCCTGGGCTTAAGCAATTTTCTTGCCTCAGCCTCCCAAGTAGCTGGGACTGCAGACGTCCACCACAACACCCGGCTACTTTTTGGTTGTAGTTGTCATTGTTGTTTGGCAGGCCCAGGCTGGATTTGAACCCGCCAGCTCTGGTGTATGTGGCCAGTGCCTTAGCTACTTGAGCTACAGGCAACAAGCCTAATTTATGAAACATCTTGACCTTACAATACTCTATATTTGTATGATATAGTTGTGAACATTATTATTATGTGACAAAGAATAATTTGTGCCTGCTTATTCCCTAAAACTTTCAAGCTCCTGACATAATTGTGTAAATGTAGTGGATAGGAATATGTAAATATTAGAAACCAAGAGTCTATCATCTCTGAATGTCTTCTAGATTGTTTATAAGGGTGTAGAGAAGCCTCTTGGGAAGGAGAGTGGAGTTATTATTTGGGAACTATTTGGGAACCCTTACACATGAACTCATACTGAAATACATATGGAAAACTTCTTCTCTGACCCAGGTCCAAAATCAAGGCTTTTTCAAGCCACAGGTATTTACTAAGATCGGCTTTGTTGTGCTCTTTCTGTTCCTCTCTCCCAGTGCCAGATATTTTTGTACCTCCCTGTGGATTCTGATTTACAAGTTTATGACTAGCACATGAGTCTATCTTACTCTTGAACCCTGAACATGGATCATCAGAGTGTTCAACTTTGCCTCTAATTTCCTAACAACAGATCCAGAATCCAATTGCCCTTGTGTGGGATTTATAGGTAGGTCTATTTAGGGTAGCCATTCTTTTTCCTTTTGAGGAGTTCCTTGAAAATATTATGAAAGCTATGAACCGATCCCTCCAAAAAATATTTATCTGTACACAAACACAAAAATTCATGTACAATTTCAAGAAGTTCATGATTTTCTTAGAAGCCTCTTTTGAGGGATTTCTGATGGTAGCAATTTATAGTGTTTTTTAAAAAGTCACAAAAATAACATACATTTATGTGATCTATAATCAATTTTTATACCCGCTATGAAGACCTTCCTTTTAGCTTTTAGACAGATGGAAGAAAGAGGTAACCTAAGATATCCAGACCAAATTCATGAATTCATGTGGTTCTTTTCTATTTCTGATCAAGTAAGAATCTTTTTTTAAGACAGTCTCACTCTGTTGTCCAGGCTAGAGTGCCATGCCATCAGTCTAGCTTACAACAATCTCGAACCTCTGGGCTCAAGGGATCCTTCCCGCCTTAGCCTCCAGAGTAGCTGGGACTATAGGTGCCTGCTACCATGCCTGGTTAATTTTTCCATTTTTAGTAAGATGGGGTCTCACTCTTGCTCAGGCTGGTCTTGAACTTCTGAGGTCAAGAGGAGCCACAGTCTCCCAAAGTGCTAGGATTACAGGCATGCACCACTGCACACAGCCTGATCAAGTAGGTTTCTAAATAGCTATTCTAGACTCTAAATGCTTGTATTACAAGGGTGCACAACTTCTGTTCTAACAGTGTGAAGATTCATTTCCATGTCTACACAAAACATTCTCTTCCCTACTCTTCCTTTTTCTCTCCTTCTTCTTCTCCCCATTCTAATGCCTTACAATTTAATTTTTAAAAACATTTCTATCACAGAAAATTTAGAAGATATGAAAAATACGGCTC
>NW_003852402.1:26443005-26452594 GCF_000181295.1 Otolemur garnettii | reverse complement strand
AAAAAAAAAAAAAAGATATGAAAAATACAGAATGTGTCTCTATATAGTCTATCTCAACTTTAACAATACTCAGCTAATGGGCAATCTAGCTTCCTCCACACTCCCATTTTCCTTGCCCCCAACAACCTTGATATTTTTATATTTATTTATTTATTTTGTTAGAGACAGAGTTTCACTTTATTGCCCTCTATAGAGTTCCATGGTGTCACATAGCTCACAGCAACCTCCAACCTCCTGGTCTGAGGTGATTCTCTTGCCTCAGCCTCCCAAGTAGCTGGGACTACAGGTGCCCACCATAACACCTGGCTATTTTTTGATGCAGTTTGGCTGGGGCCGGGTTCGAACCCACTACCCTCAGTATATGGGGCCAGTGCCCTACCCACTGAGCCACAGGCACTGCCCAACCTTGATTTATTTATTTATTTATTTATTTATTTTTGAGACAGAGTCTCAAGCTGTTACCCTAGGTAGAGTGCTGTGGCATCATAGCTCACAGCAACCTCTAACTCTCCTGGGCCCAAGCGATTCTCCTGCCTCTGCCTCCCAAGTAGCTGGGACTATAGGTGCCTACCACAGTGCCTGGCTATTTTTTGGTTGCAACCGTTGTTATTTGGCAGGCCCAGGCTGGATCCGAACCTGCCAGCTCAGGTGTATGTGGCTGGTGCCTTAGTGGCTTGAGCCACAGGCGTCGAGCCCCAACCTTGATATTTTTAAAGGAAATCTCAGACATCACATTACTTCAGCTGTGAAATTTTTAGTATATATCTCTAAAAAGTAAGGATTTTTCTTTAAACATCATTACACACCTCCCTCAGAGCAACCACAGTGGCTTAATACCAGCAAATATTCAGTGTTCATGGTCCCTGATTATCCTATAAATGTCTTTTAAAAAATATTTTAGTTTGTTTATTTGAATCTAGATCAAAACAAGGCAATGATTAGCATATCTCTTATGGGTAAACATTCTTTTTTAGGTTTTACCATCAAATGAAAATATGAAGAATTGTTACGCAGCAAAACACCATTTCTAGGTGAAGCAGGAATTCAAAATGCTGGTCTGAAGATGGCAATGAAAACGTCAAGTCATGCCTTGGCGGGGACACAGAGGAGATAACTACTTGGCATATACCTTTCCCTGAATGATAAAGAAGGAAGAACTGCAGTTGCAGTAAACACATTCGGTAGCCACAGAGCACTGTATATAAATGTGATGTTATGAAACAAACGCTCTGCAGCCAAAGGAACTGAGAAAATGGAAATAAATTATACATCTGAAAATCATCTCTTTATTACATGAAAAAGCGGTTTATAAACAGTCAAACCAAAAAGTCTGCTGGTTTAACATTTGCAAATGCTGGTTGGATTGATTAGTCCTTTTTAGGATTTTTAATCCTAAAGCTTTAATGTAACTTCAGGCTTTTCAATTTTCAGTTTGCTTACTCCATTCTCATCTCATGGAAAGGAAAAAAAAACTCACTTTAAATGAAATTTTTATCAAGACTTCCACTTCCATTTCTTAACCTTAAGAGCTTCTGTTCTGGATCCCACCTTAAAAATTAAAGTTCCATGGCTCGGCGCCTGTGGCTCAAGTAGCTAAGGCGCCAGCCACATACACCTCAGGTAGTGGGTTCGAATCCAGCCTGGGCCCACCAAACAACATGATGGTTGCAACCAAAAAAATAGCCAGGCATTGTGACGGGCCTCTGTGGTCCCAGCTACTTGGGAGGCTGAGGCAGGAGACTCGCTTGAGCCCAGGAGCTGGAGGTTGCTGTGAGCTGTGATGCCACTACACTCTACCCAGGGGGACAGCTTGAGGCTCTGTCTCAAAAAATAACAAAATTAAAGTTCCTATTTTATTTTATTTTGTTTTATTTTATTTTATTTTGAGACAGAGCCTTGCTTTGTCATGCTTGGTAGAGTACCATGGCATCATAGCTCACAGCAACCTCAAACTCATGGACTTAAGCCTTCTCTTGCCTCAGCTTCCCAAGTAGGTAGGAATACCGGCACCCGCCACAACGCCCAGCTATTTTTAGCGATGGGTTCTCACTCTGGCTCAGGCTGGTCTGGACCCTGTGAGCTCAGGCAATCCACCTGCCTCAGCCTCCCAAGTGCTGGGATTACAGGCGTGAGCAGCAATAGAATAAGTTCATAGGAATACAGTGTAGGAGGTAAGAACCTGGGCAGCAAGGAGAGAAGGCTGCCCGTTTCTTAGCCTGTGAAATGGGAACAATGAATAGTAGCTGCCTCTTCAGGGCTCTGCCTGGATCAATGAAATGAGGTCATGTAAAGCACCCAGCACTGGCTAGCACTCTGTAAAGAATAGCTATTATGATCACTAGAAACACATGGGAAGGGATCATTTGTCTTTGTCCTTAGTTTTACCATGAGAAAGAACTTACTTCATGGTAACATTCTGAGTCAGTTACAAGTGAGGGTAACCAAGTGGTCTCCAGGGCCGAGGATACTATCTCTTCCCAAATACTCTGCTACCGTTGTCAAAAGATCAGGGGTCGGGTATGGGGGAGAGGAGGCAAGTCCCCTCTACAGCCGGTGTCAAACTGCTTCTCCCTCAAAGTTTGAAATACCGGTAAATAATAAAAGAAACGGCTCTGTGCATAATAAGTTCTAGGTAAGACAATACTGTGGCGAGTGAACTGAACAGAGAATAACCTGAAATTGGACTCTGATCCCCAAGTGAACCTGCCGGTGTAGCCCAGTCCTTACTGGCTCCACAGAGGAAAAACAAGCCTGTGTCTATCTCAACTGTGATCTGGCTGGATATGATCTAAGCTTTGAACAGTGCCTAAGCGCATTTCAGATGCATAATGCGTGTTAAATACTAAGCAGGGAGCTTTGGTCTGGGGCAGTGCACCCTGATACTAAGGAAAATAAAGACCTGGCATTGTGATTTGGCCTTTCTCGAGTCTCTTATTTTAGACAAGTTTTCTTTTCTGTTAGGTTTCTCTCAAATATTTGCAAAAACCAAATCAATAAATAAAGATGAAGGGGGTGAGGTGGCTATTTATATGATCAAGTCATTCTTTAGCTTAAATCATCCATTGCCTCATTTGTTTTTAATCAGTGGCTCTCAACCTTCCTAATGCCTAATGCCTCGACCCTTGAATACATTGCCTGTGGGTCGAGACCCACAGGTTGAGAACCGCTGTGTTAAATAAAGCCCCCTCTGGCTGTAATGTTAAAAGTCATAGCCCTCTGGATCACTCTTCTACTCTGAGAAAAGGAAGAAGGAAGGGAAATGCACAGTGGAAATTTCCTTGTTAGTGATATCTTATATTTCTGTGAATGCTTTACAGTGTCAAGAGTACTTTTAGACTCAGGGTGGTATCTTAGTTAAGTCTTGTGCAAGACGCCATAAATCATATTACACTCATTTGAGAGATGCAAAAAGTCAAGCTCACAGACTAAGCAAATATAAATTGCAGTAATTGGTACATATATATCAATATAGTAAGTTAGTCCTGAAGCCAAGATTTTTTGACCGAGTCTAGTGGCCTGAAAGTTGAGGCAAGTGGCTTACAACCCCCTGGTTTTGTGCTGCTGTTTTTCTTCCCTTCAGCAATGCATTTCAGTTCCAGGCTTCTTCCCCTTTCCTCCTCAGTTTATTCTGATTCATGCCTCCCCTCATATAATTAATAAACAGGAAAGACCTGAGTAGATCTACATTCATTCAATCAATTAGTATTTATTAAGAATCAACTAAAGGTCAGATCTTTGTCAGGCGCAGTGGCTCATGCCTGTAATTCCTGCACTCTGGGAGGCTGAGGTGAGAGGATCCCTTGAGCTCAGGAGTCTGAGACCAACCTGAGCAAAGTGAGACACCATCTCTACTAAAAATAGAAAAATTAGCCAGGCATTGTGGTCGGCACCTGCAGTTCCAGCTACTTTGGAGGCTGAGGCAGGAGGATTGCTTAAAGCCAGGATTTTGAGGTTGCTATGAATGAGGCTGATGCCAGGGCACTCTAGCCTGGGCAACAGAGTGAGACTCTATCTCAAAAAAACTAACTAAATAAATAAATAAAAATAAAAGTTAGATCTTTTTTTTGACACAGAATCTTGCTATTGCTCGGGCTGGTCTTGACCTCCCAGGATGAAGCAATGCTCCTAGGAGGATCACAGACAAGAGCCAAAATATGCTAAAAGCCAGATCTCTGAAGGGTTTTAAACAAAGAGAATGGAATTTTCTTTATCATTTTAAAAGACCGCAGTGAGATTAATCACTTTATCAATACAAATCAATTATCTAAAATTCTAAAAATGATAATCTCATATTAGCCACACTGAATCTCCAGCTAGATGTTTTCTGCTCATGTTTGTCAATTCTGGAAATAGTTAAACTTCAAGTGGCTTCAACAGACTTGATAAGATTTCTTATTGCGGTGAAGTTTCATTCCTTAAATGATTCGTTCAACATTAACTCAGTCTACAAACTCACAACTGCTAGACTCTGGGGGTAAGAAGAGGAGTTAGGTTGAAGCAGTCTCAGATCTAAATGAGGTCAGAGTCTAGAATGAAAAGACCAATGCCCTGCTCAGAGCTCTCCAAGAGTCCCCAGCCTCTCAGTGGTCAGAACTCACAGGCCCCTCAGCCAGAGTGGGGCCATCTTCCCTCCCCCTCTGCAGCCACACTGGCCTTTTTCTTTCATTTCTTAGAACTCTCCTCTCTCCCTCCCCCACTGAGTTTTGCATAAATCCTAGTTCCCTTCACCTTGAAAGGAACTGCTGTGGGTCTGCTTAGCTCCACCTTTAGGCCTCAGCTCCTGCCTTGCTGCCTTGGGAAGCTTATCCTGACTTGCAGATCCGGTCAAACCTCCCTCTGAAACCCTCTGCCACCTTAGACCTCATCACTTATGCAGTTTTACCAGTACTCGTGGGATTGTTTAATATTTGACTGTCTGATCTCAGGTGCCTAAGTTCCTGGAGGTGCAGGGGCTAACCGGTTTTGTTAGATGCCACTGCCTGGCACACAGTAGGCCTTCCAGGAATGAAAAACAAACCAACAGCTGTGCCAGGACTCAAGCAGCATGGGCCTCTGTGGAAGGTCAGGATGGAGTGGGTTAGAGGTTCTCTTGAGCTTCCCTAACACAGGCCCTTCTGTAACACTCTGAATGTTAGAGCATGGCCATCCTAAGTCCCCAAGAAACTGTAAGCTCCCAGATGGCAGAATTCCCATTCTGTCTAGTGTTGTGGCCACCGCCCCTAGCGCCTGTTACTTAGCTTGAGATACACAATTAACAAAAAAAAAAAAATAAAACAGTAACTACCCGCCATTTGTCAGTGTTAATGAATACCTTCCGGAGGGTGGGACCAAATGAGGTATGCTACAGACAGCGTGGAAGAACTGTTTAAGCTGGAGCTGACTCTTGAAAGAACACAAGCCACCTGCTAATTAAAGATTTAAAAGAGAAAAAAAAAATGAGGAAAAGGAAATTCGCCTTCTCCTCTTCTGGGAAAACAGAGAAAGGAAGGAGGTCGGGGAATGGGCCAAGGGTGGGGAAACTGCAGCCTTCTCATTTCAAGATCTTTTCTTTTATGGCGGGTCCAGTGACCCACGCCTGTAATCTTAGCACTCTGGGAGGCTCGGGCCGGAAGATCTCTTGAGGTCAGAGGTTCCAGACCAACCTGAGCAAGAGTGAGACCACCCCCCTACTAAAAATAGAAAAATTACCCAGTTGTGGTGGACACTTATAGTCTCAGCTACTGGAAAGGTTGAGGCAGGAGGATTGCTTGAGGCTAGGAGTTTGAGGTTGCTGTGAGTTAGGTTGACGCCACGTTGCACTAGCTTGGGCAACACAGAGTTCTTTACAAAGGACCAAAAGAGTCAAGAAAAGCTTCATCTACCTCTGCTGGACCCCTTTCAATAAAAGGATTTGTTATGTAAAATTTGGATTCAGTCAGGAGGCCGCACTTAAGGACCAGGAAGGTCACAAGTTTCCTTCAGGCTGCAGGTTCCCCACAAGCGAAAACTGGACAAGTCTACCCAGTCACTACCGGCTCTCTGCAGTCGCTGCATTGCCACCTGGCATTTCGGGACAGGGTGCAATTTTGTCGTGGATTTATGCAGTCAGATCCCCTCTCGTGAGATGGTATTTAGGGTGCTCATAGGGAAAGTCGACAAGGAGGGAGGGAGTCTTGGCTTCTTTCCATTCACAAGCATTCTCCATGGCCACCGTCACTACACGCCGGGGCCCAGCCGCGCACAAGTCGCGGAACGCGCGCGGCTCCGCCCCCGGGGCAGCTGAGGTCCCGCCCCCGTCGCAACGGTCTCGGCACGCAGGCGCGGTGGCGCGCGCGCAGCTGGGGCGGGGCGCACGCGAGGGCCCCGCTTAAATACAGGTGGAGGGGGCGGTGCGTAGCCGTCGGGGCGCTGCTGCTCAGCCGCTAGGGTCTTCGCAACTGTCTGCTTGCGGCGCGAGCCTCGATCCTCGCACTTTCCCTGGCGGCAGCGGCCACAGGGAGCGGAGGCTAGCGTGAGGCGGGCTCCATGGAGAACGGCGGACGCCCGGGCAGAGGCGACATTTCCATCTCGGCTCCCGAGCTCCAGTGACCAGCGCTCGCTCCCGTACCGCGTCCGCGCAGCCGCTGGTTCCGGGACTGACTGACCGACCGGCCTCGCTGCGCCCCCCACGCCGCTGCCTCGCAGACCAGCGCGCTCGGCGCCTTAGCGCCGAGACTTCCCCTCGCCCCACTCCTCGGCGGGGTGGCGGCGGCCGGGCCCCCGCGGCGGCGGTCGGAGCAGCAAGAGCCCGCCTCTATGATGAAGTTCAAGCCCAACCAGACGCGGACCTATGACCGCGAGGGCTTCAAGAAGCGGGCAGCGTGCCTGTGCTTCCGGAGCGAGCAGGAGGATGAGGTGAGTTGCGACCGGCGCGCACGCTGCCCGGGCAGGCTCCCGGGGGCGACACGGACTGCTTCCCTTCCCTTCCCCTTCCCCGCCCGACCCTCCGGCTGCTGGGCCGGGAGGCTTCAGCCCCCTCCCTCCTTGCCCGCCTGCCCGCCCGCCTTCCTTCCTTCCTTTCTTTAGCTGGGGAGAGGAGACAAAGGGGCTCGCCTAGTCCCATGCTCCCCCTCTGGGCCCTCGCGTGGGGACTCGAGGCCGAGACGCCGCCGGTCCCCGGCAAGGTCCCAGGCCCAGCGAGCCTCGCCTAGCGGGACTCACCATCTTAACTAGCGAATTGAGTTCGAAGCCGCGTAAACTTCCGAGTGCTCACGGAGAGGATAGAAATGGCGTGAGTGTTGCAGCCCGAGCCCTTCTGCCTCTTTTACATTTTCCTTCCGTGTTAAGGCGGTTTGCAGTCTCGAATTAAGTCTAAGCTTGTTCGTGGAGTAGCAAACAGTCCCCGTGCTTTAAAATAAAACCCTCTTGGGTTCAGTTTGGCAATTTCACTTTTAAGTGCATCCATTACACGGCAAGCAGTTGGCGTAATTGTACTTCATTTTTTTAAAAAACGGCCTTCCCTTTTAAAGTTTTCTGACTGCAGAAGGATGGGTAGTGAATAACACCAAAGAGAAGGTGGACTAGATGGGCAAGTTGCCATTTCAGACAGTAATCTCTAGCTCTCAGCATATTTATAAAGGTTTTTTACTTTGCTGTTTGGCTTGCCATCTGGAGACAAGCAGGCTTTCTAGTTCTAAGAGCAAACGATCTTCTGTAATTCACCCATCTGCATTGGGTTGAGAGTGAGGCTCTTGGGGTTTCCTTGGAGGGCAATTTTTACTTATTTCAGTTACATTTGTTTAATTAAAAGATGGCTCACTTTTAAAGTTGCTTAGGGCAATAGTAGTCATTTGGTAGATAATGAAAATCCTTTCTCATTGCTAGTCTTAAAAATTAACATGCTGAATTCTGCTTCCATAACCAACTGTGTGTAATAAAGCACTAGACTAAAGCTGGAGATGTAAATTTAATGGCTTCCTGTTAGACCCTGCAGTTATGAGTATGACACGGTATACGTTCAGTGGTGTAGTTTATGTTAACAAAAAGCAAGTGCTTTAAAATTGTATTTTTCAAACTCTTGTTTTGACTTACTCTTTGGAAAAAAAAACACTTGAGATTAGTCTGTACTTAGTTGTGACCTTTAAGGGTTGTTAGACCTAAATCCTGAAGGAGTTTGTAGAAAAACAGGGTCTCTGGCATTGAGATGAGTCTGCTTAGGAGAGCTAGAAACTACAAAGAGAAAGGTTTTTAACATACACAAAAAGGAAAAAGTCAACAGCATTAAGTGCATTCTATTAAAAAGGTCTTTGAGGGAAGGGCCACGTTAGGGCAGAGCAAACTTGGAATATAAAAGAATAGCCCCAAGTGATCAAGATAGGTCCAGGATCTTGTCTGACTTACTCATCATTGTATAATCGTATTCTTAGTTGAGTGCTTATAAGTTGCTAGAGACTACCAGAAGATAGATTGTTACATTTAATCCTTTTAACACTGGGAGGTAGTGCTGGTTATTCCTTTTTTTATAGGTGAAGAGACAGTTGCCAGCATAAGTAGGAAGTAGTGGGGTCAGTGTATAGGGTCCAATCCTTTCTTCTGATGCAGGGCTCTTGGCATGAGGCCCAGCCTGTTGCAATTGGATGTTCAGTGTTTGTTGAGTGCCTGAGATTTTTGTGAGGCTAAAGATTTTTGGAAGCCTATCTGAAAGTGGTGACTTTAAAGTCTTGCCATATGTGAACTTGGAGTTGAGGTTTTGTAAAAATGTAAGTCCTTAGGGAAAAATAGGGGGTGGGGTGGGAGGAAATTGAACCCATCTCTATTGTGTGCATGGTGTAAAGCGGGGTCTAACAGGAACATCAGAAATTACTTCAACAGATAAATGAACTATTTTTGTGCTTGGAAATTGTTTCTGCTGCAATAAGTACTAAATTCATAACCTCTAGTTGAATCAAGACACTAATTCTGTTAGATAAGAAAAAGTAAGGAGCAAGATTTAGAGAATGTATTAGTGAAATCCATTGTGTAAAACTTTGTAAATCTGATAACCGGTGGGTTGAGAATCTGGGTGAATCAGCTTGTTAGAGGGAGGACATGATCCCAGGGATGATTCTAGAATTCTTTAAGTAAAATGCATGGCCAACTTTAACATCTGGTTTGGCTTTTCCAGAGTCTTTATTTCTGTGGTTGTATATAGTTAAGGCTGTATTACATGACAAGTACAAAAAAGACTGTTTTACCTTTCCGGGATATTTTACTCTTTTGCTATGAATTTGTTTCCCTTCTGTTGAAATTACGTTACCAGTCTTATCTTTAATCCACAGCTTTTTAGCTAACAGGGGAGAAATGTTTCCCTCTACACTTAGCTCTTGGTGTTAGGAATTTTAATTACAGCAGAACCTCTATAGTCGACCACCTCCATATATTGACCAGTTTGTTACAGTCCTTTGGATGGTCAACTCCAGAGGTTCTAATCTATTTGTTTCTTTATTTTTTGCGGCAGAGACTCTGTCACCCTGGGTAGAATGCCATGGCGTCATCATAGCTCACAGCAACCTCAAACTCCTGGACTCAAGTGATTTTTTTTTTTTTTTTTAAGACAGAGTCTCACTATGTCGCCCTCAGTAGAGTGCTGTGG
>NW_003852402.1:26429951-26442358 GCF_000181295.1 Otolemur garnettii | reverse complement strand
AAAAAAAAAAAAAAGAATTGCTGTCTAGACTCGGTGCCTGTGGCTAAGGTGGCGGGTTCGAATCCAGCCTGGACCCACCAAACGATGGCTGCAACCAAAAAATAGCCAGGCGTTGTAGCGGGCGCCTGTGGTCCCAGCTACTTGGGAGGCTGAGGCAAGAAACTTTGCTTGAGCCCAGGAGTTGGAGGTTTCTGTGAGCTGTGATGCTACGGCACTCTACCCAGGGGGACAGCTTGAGGCTCAAAAAAAAAAAAAAGAATTGCTGTGTAACCCCAAGAAGCTGTGTGGTGCTTCCATCTGGCTCTCCTGAGCTGAAGGAGTTCTCAGTAAAGTCTTTACTTTAGAACAAGTTGTTCTAGGGAAAAAAGGTTGTTGACAGCAGAGTCTATTTTCTTTTGAGATGGCTTTATGTTTTTCTGCCCTGTGGGGTGAGTAGTATTGGCATTTACATGGGAAGAAATTAGGCAGCAGAAGCAACTTATTCCAAGGTCAAAGAAGCTGGCAGATCTTTTCCAACACGATTCTTTGTTTCTAGATCTTTCTGTTTATTTCAGGTGCCTCCATCTTGTTATTTCTATGGTGAACCATCCTCAGTTTTGGCATTTGGGCCTCCATACAAGCCCCCAAATAATTGTGCCATAAAGTAGCTATGGGATACCATGCTTGTGTGGTGAAAGATGACAAGACCTTTACAAATAAGTAACCAGAGTTGGGTTTCATTGAGCATATTTGCATGTATAATAGTTTGCATGGGAGATGCAAAGATGAAGTCTCAGCTCCTAAGGAGCATATTCTGTAGTGGGAAATTAGGCAAATGACTGATAGAAAGGGAAATTAAGGGAAAAGGGCTGTTAGGTAGAGACAGAGTCTTTCTTGCCCTCGGTAGAGTGCTGTACTTGCCTCAGCCTTCCGAATAGCTGGGACTACAGGCGCCCACCACAATACCCGGCTATTTTTTTGGTGCCATTTGGTGGTTCCAGGTTTGAACCTGCCACTCTTGCTCTGTATATGGGGCCAGTGCCCTACCCATTGAGCCACGGGCACTGCCCAAGGGCTGTTAGGTGCTTTTGACATTGGATTAGTGTCAAGATTCAGTGTGGGTCATATGGAGTTGGATTTCAATGGCAGAGAAAGGAGGGACCAAGGATCCCAAAGAGTGCAAGATTTGGGGCTGTGGTCTTGTTGGGCTGCAGCTTAGGATAACATGGAACAACTAATAGTTGAAAAATGTAAAACCTCATAAATGTAAGGCTGAGAAGTTGCTCGGCATGAAGGTAACTTTTGCTTTTGAACAAAGAACTTCTAGATTTTAGTTGTATTTAAGCTTGAGAGTGACTTGACAGTGGAACCGTATAGACGGCTAGGAGAAACAGAAATGAGTTGGTCCTGAGTCCAGGCACAGTTGGTGTGTCAGAGGCAGTGACAGACTGCCTCAGTCTGAAGAACTGACCACTGCTCTTCCATTGGACCTGTTCTAATTAGCTTCTAAGCTCCCTGGGCCAGGGGCTGTGTCATCTTTCTTTCTTTCTTTCTTTCTTTTTTTAAGAGACAGAGTCTCACCTTGTCACCCTTGTAGAGTACTGTGCTGTCACAGCTCACAGCAACCTCCATTACCTGGGACTACAGGCACCCACCACAGCGCCCAGCTATTTGTTGTTGCAGTTTGGCTGGGGCTGGGTTTGAACCCACCACCCTCATTATATGGGGCCGGTGCCCTGCTCACTGAGCTACAGGTGCTGCCCCAGGGGCTGTGTCTTCCACAGATGGTCTGCTACAATGCTGAGTATATATTCCTGAAAAATCTTGAGTTCTGCAAAATCATTCAGTAAAACTAAGACTTGATGAGAAAGGTAGAATCTCAGAACCTAGAACTCTAAATCCAGAGCCCTACTAAACAATAACCATCCCAGGAAATATTTGGTATAGTTAAACCTCCACTAGCATTTTTTTTTTTTTTTTTGAGACACAGCCTTAAGCTGTCGCCCTGGGTAGAGTGCCGTGGCATCACAGCTCACAGTAGCCTCCAACTCCCGGGCTTAAGGGATTCTCCTGCCTCCACCTCCCAAGTAGGTGGGATCACAGGCGCCTGCTGCAATACCCAGCTATTTTTTGGTTGCAGCCGTCGTTATTTGGCAGGCCCGGGCTGGATTCAGTCCCACCAGCTCAGGTGTATGTGGCTGGCGCCTTACCCACTTGAGCCATAGGCACCAAGCCGTCCGCTAGCAATTTCACACTTAGAATCAAAAGTCAGGGGTGGCGCCTGTGGCTCAAAAGGGTAGGATGCTGGTCCCTTATGCTGGAGGTTCAAACCCAGCCCTGGCCAAAAAACTGAAAAAAAAAAAAAAAAAGAATCAACAGGCAGGCCACCCTTTTTGGATGTATGCTCTGGAGCTCACAGTTCTTCAGAGACTTAAGTCCTAGAAAATAACTTTTTTCAAATGGAGATTGCTTTTATGAAAATTAAATACTATCTAAAGGTAGCCTTTAAAAACTCAGGGAAATGTCACCAAAGTCTTCATTTGTATGTGCAGCTCTCTTCAGACCAAAATAGAAGGTTATCTTAGGGCAGTAAACCAGCTGCTTCATCAAGCTAAGGCACTGCTAAAGAATTTCCCTCTGTGTTTGTGTTTTCCCTAGGGTCCTGATATATCTCAAGGCTTTGTCTCATTGTGAAAAAGTTACCCCATCACTTAAAATATTGATGTGCTAGGAGAAAATATGATCAATCTGACTTACCATGTTATTGATAATACTGTTAGCTACGAATCTCATATAATTCAGTTGGGTTTTTGAACATAGTAAAGCAGAAGAAACTGTTATTTCTGGGCCTCTGTAGTACTAAAAGTTGTACTTATTTGCTTACTAATAGCAGCAGACAGCTGATACAGCTTATATCATAACCATTCTTTTAACCTCTGATAGTTTAAGGTGTCTCTGTATAGTGGGTGTTCTTAATGCTGCTGGCCTAATTTTGGATAAATTCCTATCAAACAGTTGACTGTCATAGAGGGTAGGTCAACTTGTAGTTTTAACCATTTGTCATATCCTGATTCATGATAATGTGGGAAGACTGAACAACCCCAGACCAGCTTCTAAATAGCTACGGTTTACAAAATAAAACACTTTATTCTTAGACTTAGGGATCACGCAAAGGTTCTCTGAATGGCTCTCCCACTTCTCTACTTGGGAACAGAAGTAGTAAATGTGGTGATTATTTGTTTCCAGAGACAGGCCATGATCAATAGCAGATTTAAAGGTAAAAGCTGAAACCACAATGGCAATGTGGGGCCACTAAAGGCATATCTGCATTACTTAGACCTTGAACACATTGTTTAGTTTTGCACACTGTTAAACTTCCCCACTGAGGGG
This sequence comes from Otolemur garnettii, assembly GCF_000181295.1. Taxonomy (NCBI): domain Eukaryota; kingdom Metazoa; phylum Chordata; class Mammalia; order Primates; family Galagidae; genus Otolemur; species Otolemur garnettii. The sequence continues at coordinate 26,438,989 of NW_003852402.1, read as the reverse complement.
ATAATATATCAGTATGCAGTCCTTACAGTTGATCATTCTAATTCTGATATAAACAGTATGCAGTCATTACAGTTGATCATTCTAATTCCCAAAATTTGTATCCAGTGAGACTCAGGGTTGATTCCAAGTTGAAGCTTGTCACGACACGATCCTTATAGTGACAGGTGCTTCTCTTTTAGGAAAAGCCAAGTGTGACAAATGACTCTCAGTAAAGCCAGATGATCGGTGGTTTATTCAAGTAGTAGTTTAACACTGGAAAGAGGGAATAAGGTCCAATAGTGTAGTACAAGGAATGATTAGGTGAAGACTGTCACATTAAATAGGTCATCATTTTTCACACCTATCTGATAGCTTTGTCTTTAGGATTTGAATGTTATTCAAGTCTAACTTGAAATTCCCAACGGCGGGGTGGGGGGGGCGATGAGTAGCCTCCTTTCTATGCGTCCTTCCTCTGATCTTAGCTCTGGCTTATCTGAAAGGTTGAATATTGACTTTCATCTCTGTCGTCTAACAAACTGCCATCTTGATGGATACAGAAAATCTAATATACTCAGAAAGGTAATTGTAAAGGAATTTAAAACCTGTGAATGACCATGCAAGACTCTGTCAGCTGGTGGAGTATGTTCTTCCTGAATGAGCTCTTATGGTCCATCTTTGTTACTGTAGTAATATTTTTAGAGCATTAATTAACATAACTATTATAGATCTAGTAGATTTGGGGATGTTACAGAAATGTTTAGCTATTAGTGTGCTTTGGGAATAAGGTTCTATAGATTTAGATTCTTCCAGTGTATATAGGAGGGGCTTAGAAGCAGCTACTTAATTTGAAATCAATATTATTGCAAGAAAAATGAATATTGAGGTTGCTGTCGCTGTGGTTTAGTAAATGGCTTCACCAAAACAAACCCAAAAAACTCTCAGAATAAATTGTGCTGAGGCTTGATTTTAGATTTCTACATGTATAGAAGATAGTTATTCACTTTGCTGTTGGAGTTTTAGAAGAGGTCTAATGAAGCTGAGAACTTACGAGGTGTAACAATTAAGTTTGCAAACATCCTAGAAAAAGTGCTACATACCTCATTGCTGAATATTGCAATGGTCACCTTCATCTGGACCCCCTGAGTAACTGCACCAACGCCAGCACCTAGTCCACCCTTCAGAGCAGTTTTGGATCACTTTCTGGACTGGCCATCAGAGCTGTCATATTACTTGATGGCCTGGATCTCATTAAAATGTCTTCCTTTCAAGATTTCCTTTATCTTTGAGTAAAGAAAAGTCATTGGGGACCAGATTGAGTGAGTAGAGAGGGTGCTCCAATACAGTTATTTGTTTACCAGCTAAAACTCTGGCATAGATAGGGCCATGTGAGCTGGTGCTTTTGAAGCAAGAGCCATGAGTAGTGGCCAAGATTTTCAGTTAAGATTCTCTTAACTGTTTCTCTAACAGTGTTTCCTTGGTCTGCTATGTTACCCAGTGATTTTGACCCATAATTTGATGGATTTCTGCAGTATTTTCATCAGTTCTGCTCATTACTAGCTGCCCTGACCTCTCATCATCAGTGACACTTTCTGTCAGAAAAACATTTACTCCATTTGTACATTGCCATTTTCTTCATGGCATTATCCCCATAAACTTAGATTAATATGTCACTGATTTCACTTCAACTTTTTTTTTTTTGCCCAGTGCTGGGTTTGAACCCACCACCTCTGGCATATGGGGCTGGTGCCCTACTCCTTTGAGCCACAGGCGCTGCCCTCCACTTTTTTTTTTTAAAGACAACTTCTCTGTTGCCCTGGTAAAGTTCCATGAGCTAACAGCATCCTCTTGGGCTCAAGCAGTCCTCTTGCTCAGCCTTCTGAATAACTGGGACTACACATGTGTACCACTACAATATAGCTAGTTTTTCTGTTTTTAGTACAGATGGGGTCTTGCTCTTGCTCAGGCTGGTCTCAAACTCCTGAGCTCCAGCATTGCACTCACCTCAGCCTCCCAGAGTGCTAAGATTACAAGTGTGAGCTATTGTGCCGAACCTTCACTTTCACTCTTACCAAGTTTAACAAATTTAATGTATGTTTGTTGCTTTAATTTGAGCTTTGACGTTGTTGCAGTGGTACACAAAACTAATGAACGCCACTCAGCAAGATACCACCACCTGCCACCAAGAACACAACTGTGAGATACTGACATACCAAGGTTATGAAACTTACTGGGTTGATTATATAGTGCTGTGAATGTAAGCACAGGGTGGCAGGTTCACAGACTTAATTGTCACATCTCATATCTACACAGTAAAAACACTCACTGTGCTCAGTACTAGTATCTCAGAAATTCATGTAAGAAACAGGGTTTCCATTCTTGACTATACCTTTCTTTTTTGGAAACAGAGTCTTACTCTGTCACCAAGGCTAGAGTGCCATGATGGTCAGCCTTGCTTACAACAACCTCAAACTCAAGGGCTCAAGTGATCCTCTTGCCTCAGCCTCCTGAGCAGCTGGGACTTCAGGTGCCCACCACAATGCCTGGCTAGTTTTTTCTATTTTTAGTAAGAGACTAGGTCTTACTCAGGCTGGTCTCCAATCCTGAGTTGAAGTAATCCTCCCACCTCAGTCTCCCAGAGTGTCAGGATTGTAGACATGAGCCACCGTGCCTGGCCAGTACAGTAGTTCTTGAAGAAATGTAGTCAAGAAAAATATAGATAAATGTTTCCATCTTTTAAAGTTTTTTTCATTTTTATTTTTTGCAGGTTTTGGGGGGCGGGGCTGAGGCCAGGTTTGAATCTTCACCTGGCATATGGGGCCGGCGCCCTACTCCTTTGAGCCATAGGCACCCTCGATCTTTTCATCTTTAACAAATTTCAAGTGACTTTAAACAGAAAAGCCTTAATTTTGTTTAATCGCATTCTTTATAGTTCTGGAGTAACAATGTGCCACAATTAAGTGCAACTCACCACCAGTATCTCCAATTATTCTTTTCTAATCCTAGGCTTTTTAAGTTGGTGAAACCCTTTCCTGGAAAAAGAGATGGTTGTAATAGCTATGCTACTGAACGCTGTATATAAAATGCTGTGTTTAAGAGTAAAGTTGCCTTTTGTATTTGTAATCTTACTGCTGTGATAGCAGCCCTCTGAAATAAAAGCAGGTGTACGTGGAGGGTGCTTAGAAAATTCTGAGAGCCACCTGTGTTTATCGTAATCTCAACATGTTAAAAACAGTTATTTTGTCTTCTGTTGTGTTCTTAATTAAAATACAAACACCCTCCTTTGTGATACAACTTTTCATCATCTGTATCAGTTTAGGGCTAGGCATGGATTCTGCGCTTCCATAGCCTTTTTCTCAGGTGCATGACAGAGCCCAGATAATGGCAAATTTGCCTTGCTGTCCCACTAGCAGGACTCAAGTTAAAATCGTGTTCACTCATTTATAATGGGGGAGGGAAGGCAGGGTTGGTTTTATTTAATGGTCCTTGTCTCTGAATGCTATTCAGATTCATTTCTTTCACCCTGGCAGACCTGTGCCATGGACTTATCTATTCTCTGGTCTGGGAGTACATTCCTCAGTTCTTGCTTTCTTAATCCCTCCCCTCCTCCTCCCAAATGTGGCGTTGCTCTTCTCCAAACTCTCCAGTGAAGTATTTGAGATGAGTAGGCAAGTAGTTAATGAAATATACCTGGTAGTCACATCTGTACTCTCACATCTGTATCAGTTCTCTTAAACTAGTAGTTTAGATGGCCAATCATTTCTGTACCACAGACTAAGTACTCATTATAAGGTAATTGTTTCTTGGAATTTGAAATTAATGGTTTGATCAATTTTAATTTTGTGGAGATGCCAAGGGACTCTGGGATGATAAATTATTGGATTAGGTGGAATCACTTTTCCAAAGTTTATATTGATGTGTTGCCAATGTAGATTTACATTTTCTTGGAATTTTCAGCCACAAAATATTGAGCCTACTGTGTGACTTCACTCTTCTACCCCATGGCCAAGAATGGAAGGAAAGACCTATGGTCAATATCTTTTCCTCACATACAGTTTCTTGTTCAGTATCACAAAGTTAGTAAATATGGAAGAAAAGCAGCAACTTCTTCTCCCAAGTGCTTCTCTTTAAGCTGGAGAGTTTGCATATATACTGAATTGTGTTTAACAAGAGTTAGGGATCTATGCCCTGTCCATCAGAGAATGAAGATGGTCAAGACAAAAGTGAATGGGTTGGCTTAGCACCTATGGCTCAAGCGGCTAAAGCGCCAGCCACATAGACCTGAGCGCTGTGGCGGGTTCTAATCCAGCCTGGGCCTGCCAAACAACAATGATGGCTGCAACCAAAAAATAGCCGGGCGTTGTGGCAAGCGCCTATAGTCTCAGCTACTTGGGAGGTGGAGGCAGGAGAATCGCTTGGGCCCAGGAGTTAGATGTTGGCTGTGAGCTGTGATGTCATGGCACACTACCCAGGTTGACTGCTTGAGGCTGTCTCAAAAAAAAAAAAAAAAGAGTAAGTGAAAGGGTTGGCTCTGCACCTGTGGTTCAGTGGTTAGGGCTCTGGCCACATGCACCAGGGCTGGTGGGTTTGAGCCTGGCCAGGGCCTGCTAAACAACAGTGACAACAACAACAACAAAAAGGTAGGCATCGTGTCTCAGCTATTTGGGAGGCTGAGGCAAGAGATTTGCTTAATAAGCTCAAGAGTTTGAGGTTGCTATGAGCTGTGACCGGCACGGCACTCTACCAAGGGCAACATGAGACTCTGTCACGGAAAAAGTGAATGGGTTTAGTTTGGATGCCAACTACACATACTTCTTCCCTGCTAACCCATTTTCATCATTCTGGTTTTTTCCTTTGGAAAGATGTCTAAAGTGGTAATCTTCTGCATGGAAATTAAAAGTGGATAAGTAACTATTACGTGTTTTACCTGGTCTGTAAAGATCAAGTGCTGTTAGATCAGTGTTGCTTAATAAATAGCCATGTGATGCTAGCAGCTCTAGAAGCTCAAAAAGCATGAAAAGTCTAAAAGTAGCAGGGTTTGGGCCAGACTGCAAGTTTGTCAATTGAGATCAGTAGGCAAGTGCTTAATGATACATACTGGTTTTCAGAACTGCCATCACCAAAAGATAGGTATTATTAGCAAATCTCTTAAGCTAGGAGTTTTATGTGTCAGTTGTATACCATAGATAATAATTACTCATTTAAATTGAACTTTTCTTTTGAAAGATACATTTGAACTCAATGGTTCAAATTAATTTTTTTTTTTGAGCCGGAGCCTCAAGCTATTCCCCTGGGTAGAGTGCCATGGCCTCACAGCTCACAGCAACCTCCAACTCCTGGGCTCAAGCGAGTCTCCTGCCTCAGCATCCCAAGTAGCTGGGACCACAGGCGCCCACCACAGCGTCGGCCATTTTTTGGTTGCAGCCATCGTTGTTTGGCGGGCCCGGGCTGGGGATTCAAACCCGCCACCTTAGGTGTATGTGGCTGGCGCCTTAGCTGATTGAGCCACAGGCGCCGAGCCAGGTTCAAATTAATTTTTTGGACTGTCAAGGGACTTTTGCACAATAAATTCTTAGATTAGGCTAAATCACTTGTCAAATTTATATAAATCTATTTTCGTAAGGCTTCCTAAAAAGTAATTTATGAAAGGAAAGTGTTAATGTTTTTGCTTTTTTTTTTTGGCCGGGGCTGTTTTGAACCTGCCACCTCTGGCCTATGGAGCTGGTGCCCTACTCCTTTGAGCCACAGCCTCAAGCTGAGCCCCTGGGTAGAGTGCCATGGCTTCACTGCTCACAGCAACCTCCAGCTCCTGGGCTCAAGCGAGTCTCCTGCCTCCGCCTCCCAAGTAGCTGGGACCACAGGCGCCCGCCCCAACGCCCGGGTATTTTTTGGTTGCAGCCATTATTATTTGGTGGGTCCGGGCTGGATTCGAACCCGTCACCTTAGGTGTATGTGGCTGGCGCCTTAGCCGCTTGAGCCACAGGCGCCGAGCCTAGTTTCTGATTTTGATTGTAAAGCCTTATTTGCTAATTCTTCAGAAAATGTAAATTTCTTATGTAAGAAATTCTTACATATCATTTTATTTTATCAAAATTGTAATATTTGGACTTTACTGCTTTCAAAGACAGCAATTAGTAATTTATCCTGAGGCTTTATCAAATTTTAGGTTAATACACAGTTCTGCCAGTTTATTAGCTTGAAGGAATGATGCTGGCCTCCTGATCAGGTCAAGGAGGAGAAACAGTGCGGCCCCGTGAGGGTTAACTGATCACTGCTGTGCGGGGATGGTGTGTCCACAAGCTATGCAGCTTTTCTAATGAGGGGGTTATACACATGAGTAGGAATTCTCTTCACCTCAGCATTTTGGGGATTTGAGAGAAAGGTGGGAGTTGCTGAATTATTGTCATCTGAAACTTGGCAGTTGGGAAAGGTTGAGTTCCTGGCAGCTTTCCTGAAGAGGTAAGAGGGGACACCTGTACTGTCCATGGCCTGTTAAGGGCCATCAGCTCCTCTGGCAGTGGGGAGGAAGCTGGGCAGAAGTGCTGACATGCGTGTGAAAAAAAAAAAATCAGTACCTACACTGGGGATTAAACGTTGTTCTAAACTTAGACGTGTTTTTCTAGGGCAAACTATTTAAATTTACTTAAAGGCAATATACTAAGATAATTTTACAAGCACTTTTTGGTCAGGTTAAGATAACCAGTTATCTTCTTAAAATATAATTTGGTTATCGTAGCCTTTTTTAAAATTTAACTTGAGTGAATTTCAACCTACCCCAGCCCAGAAATTTTCATTTATGAGATGGGTATTTAATACCTATTTTAGGTACTGTTAAATAGTTAAACTGTAGTAGGATACTTGGCTTTGAAAATAATGGCTTTTTTTTTTTTTGGACAGTCTGTCTCACTTCGTTACCCTCGGTAGAGTACCATGATAGCTCACAGCAACCTCAAACTCTTGGGCTCAAGTGATCTTCTTGCCTCAGTTTTTCATTTTTAGCAGAGACAGGTGTCTCACTCTTGCTCAGGCTGGTGTTGAACTTGTGAGCTCAAGCAATCCATACATCTCAGCCTCCAGAGTGCTAGGATTATAGGCGTGAGCCATTGTGCCCTGCCTACAGTGGCTTTTTAAAAATAGTTTGCACTTTTTTTTTTTCCTTGAAGACAGAGTCCCACTTTGTCACCCTTGGTTAGAGTACCATGGCATCACAGCTCATAGCAACCTCAAAGTCTTGGCCTCAAGCGATTATCTTGCCTCAGCCTCCTGAGTAGCTGGGCACCCACCACAATGCATCTACCTCAGTGCCCAGCTATTTATAGAGACGAGGTCTCACTGTGGCCTGGCTGGTCTCAAACTTGTGAGCTCAGGCAGTCTTCCCACCTCGGCCTCCCAGAGTGCTAGGGTTACAGGCGTGAACTATGATGCCCAGCCTTGGTTTGCCCACTTCAAGCTTAATGCTGGCTCATGGTCAGGGCTCATAGGTTTTTCCAAAGTAAAAGGCCAGATATTTTAGGCTTTGAGGGACACACAGTTTCTGTCATTGGCTATTCAGCTCTGCTCTTGCACCACTAACTAAAGCAACCATATCCATTATGTAAAAATGAATGAGTTTGTCTAGATTCTAAATAAAATTTTATCTATGAACACTGAAATTTGCATTTCACATGTTTTAAAAATATAAAAACCATTTTTGGCTGACCGTCTGCACAGAAGCAGGTGGTGAGCTGTAGTTTGCCAACTCTGTCCTAGAGCATAAATTATAGTTGCCTGTTAGCAAAGTGGGGGTGACTTTGCTCATTTATATAGGTTTAAAATATGAAGGGGATACCTCGTTCAACGTAATTATAAATAATAGTATAAATATGGTAAGTACTCGCGCTCTTTGTACCCACCATTTTATATGTGAGGAAAGGGGGTGACGTGCCTTCAGTCGCATATGCTTACATTTGGAGGATCCTATAACTAAAGAAACTGGTGTGATCACAAACTTCAGTGTGTTCAGCTTGGGCTCAATAAACCAAGCCTCTGCTTTTTTATCCTTTGTCAGTATCCAAGGATTGCAGTTTTTTTACTAATTAAATCTGGTAGTTTAGGGCGGCGCTTGTGGTTCAGTGAGTGGGGTGCTGGCCCCATGTACCAAGGGTGGCTGGTGTTCAAACCCAGCCCCTGGCCAAACGGCAACAAAAAATGGCTGGGCCTTGTGGTGGGCACCTGTAGTCCCAGCTATTAAGGAGGCTGAGGCAGAAGAATCACCTGGGCCCAGGAGCTGGAGGTTGCTGTGAGCTGTGATGCCATGCACTCTACCAAGGGTGACAAAGTAAGACTCTGTCTTTAAAAGAGCAATACATAAATAAATCTGGTAGTTTAAATTTTTCTATAGATACTGAATAATAATAATGACCATGATAATGTTTAATTCTGATTTCAGAAAGATGTTTATGAAGGCTCTCAATTGGCTTGTTTGTGGCAGAACGTGTACCCCTAACAATTTCAATGAAACATAAAAGTAGATTAACCTAGAACAGCATTCCAACTTGCAAAGGCTTGAGAACCTGTTGACCACCACGGTGCTCCTCAGGCGGCGCTGTATTCTCACGCTCGCTCGTGTGCCTGGCCTGCAGGTGCTGTTAGTGAGCAGCAGTCGCTACCCAGACCAGTGGATTGTCCCAGGAGGAGGAATGGAGCCCGAGGAGGAGCCCGGCGGTGCTGCCGTGAGGGAAGTTTATGAGGAGGTGAGATGAACAGTAGTCTGTTTTCCTTTAGTACAAACTGTATTTTAGAGTTTTATAAGACAGGCCGAGGGAAGGTAAGAAGACAGGCAGGTAGGCTCAGCACCTGTGGCTCAAGCAGCTAAGGCGCCAGCCACATACACCTAAGGTGGCAGGTTCAAATCCAGCCTGGGCCTGCCAAAAACAACGACAGCTGCAACAAAAAAATAGCCAGGCGTTGTGGCGGGCGCCTGTGGTCCCAGCTACTTGGGATGCTGAGGCAGGAGACTCGCTTGAGCCCAGGAGTTGGAGGTTGCTGTGAGCTGTGATGCCATGGCACTCTACCCAGGGGGA
>NW_003852402.1:26413067-26429511 GCF_000181295.1 Otolemur garnettii | reverse complement strand
AAAAAAAAAAAAAAAAGTGGCAGTCTCCACAGAATTGCATAGCATTCCACTTCTTATTAATCTGATTTATTACTAGATCACCAATCTATGTTCTATTATGACATGGTGGCCTTGCCTCAGAGCAAGCTTCGCATTGCGTTGAACAGAAGTGGGCAGAAACATTCATCATATGCTCTAATTCTTCCTCAGATGAATAGGAAGAAAATTGCTTTTACCCATTTTGTCTTAAGGTTTAGTAAAATGTGGAATATACTTAGGCACAAAAGCACGTGTGGCCTGCTTGTCTTCTTCAGTTGCTAGTAAGTAGAAGTTGGTTCTACTCACAAGCCAAACAACACAAGTGCCATAAAAAGTTGTTGAACAGGAGTTCTGGGATAAATAGGAAGTGAAGGCTAAAGCTCTCACTGGGCTTTGGTGTGTAGTAGGAAAGGTTTCACAGAGATGTCGCTTGAAAAATGAGCGGCTTCCTGAGGGAAGAACGCAGTTTAAGTAGAGGAAGCCACATGTACCAATCTGAGTTTGTAGTATGGATTTGAATGGAAAGCACCATGACCCTGCAATTGGTCCGTTACAAGGCTGGGTATGAGTGAGAGAGAGGACTGTGCAGAAGGGGGTGCCTAGAAAGAACTGCACCCCTGATCCATGTGAAAAGAACGGGAAAGGTGGGACTGTTAAGTAAGAAGGGAAAAGAACCTGTTTATTAATGAGTTCACACAGAAAAGTCTGTTTTCATTGGAAGTTTGTCCTAAATTGTTAGGAAGTCTAACTTTTGATCAGTCATTCCCACTTCTTACAAAATAGATGACAATCTGATCAACAGGAAGTTACATGTGGAATAAATTAAACTATGGTTTATAGCAAACCACAGATTATGAATGTTGGTATAGTCAAAAAAACTTACAAAAGCAGGAAGAAAGTGACTTGATACGGGGGCACTGTGTTTAGATTTCAAAATTGAAATACCCAGAACATATCCTTTCTATAAATTTTGTAATAAAAAGGAAAACATTTTTTACATTTCAATTTTTAATCTTTTTTAATAGGCTGGAGTTAAAGGAAAATTAGGCAGACTCCTGGGCATATTTGAGGTGAGTTACAAAACTAATCTTCAGTTTGCTAATAGTAGAATTAATTATTTCTTCCTAACTAGCCAAATCTGGCAGCAGCCTGAAATCTAGACATTCATCTAAGAATTAGGCAAGTCAGTATAAAGATTAGGAAAAGAGGTAAGTATAGAAGCCACTTAACTTTTTCATATGCCATCAGTTTTATACAGCATTATAATGGTAGTAATTCTGTTTGACGGTACCATGAAGCTGACACCAAAGGATTTCTCTTAGTTTGTGTATATTGTTTAGATATAGACTCTGTAGTATACTCCCTTCATAGGGACTTAGGTCTCTTGCGGATTCTGCTTGGAAATGTATCCAGTGCCTTCAGTGCACACCATTAGATAATACATACAACGCCTTTAAAGGCGTATGAAGGACTGTATGAAGACACAAAACTCCGGTACATGGAGTAGATGTTAGAAGAATAGAATTATCTGTCATATATATAATTCCGTATTGCTGCGGGCAGAATGGAATTTTCAGGGAGTGAATTGCAAGTGATAGGCAATCTGTGGAAAGCAAGGAGAAAGGCTGGCTTCTGAGACCCAAACTGGTCTGAAAAATATCTCCATCCAAGAGCGAGACAGACCTAGTGGTATGGTATACTAGAGAAATGGTTCCTTTCTTTTTCTCAAGATACTATTTAAGGGCTACCTAAGTCTTTCTGTAGAACCATAACATTTTATTTTTTAGTCTTTAAGAATTCAGAAAAGAACCCCAGTTGTACAGCACTTGGCAGAATTGACAACTCCCAGCAGAATATAATAATTAAAAGTCCTTAGGTTCTGTTTAAACTTTTCCAGTTGTAGCACTTTACCAGTTAGATAGCACCATCTCGTGGTTAAAGTGAAAAACACAGTGACCAAAAATTGTGGTGCAAACACATTCTGTGAGCACGCTGTGAAAGGGTTTTTGAAGAAAACATCTTATGACCTTAAGAAAGCATACATAATATGGGAAGGTATCAGTATTAAGTGCTTTACGAGCACTATTTAACAGAAAATATCAGTGTAGCTTTTGGAAATATCAAGGAAAATTAAAATATCCCATGCATTTATTTTACCCTAGTGAATTTTAAGTGAACTTGAACATAGTATAATAAATATACATGTATGTTCTTAAGATATAAAAGTATAAATTGATTTTACATTAGAGGCAGGAGAGTGGGGGAAGAGATGAGAGAGAGAGAAGGGAAAATGGGGGAGAGAGGAGAAGGCTTGGCATCCCAAAGAGAGAAAGGACAAACGCCTCCATAATAAACACATTGGTTTACAGCCATAGAAACAACTTGATTCTTTAATGAAAAAGTAATGTTTGAATGACAGATGCCTCTATTTGTTGCTGTTTGAATGCATGGATTATCCAGGTTATTTGTGATAGAAAAAAAATACAGCAATTTTCTAAAATCTAACCACAGCAAACAGGGATAAATTTAATTAGGATGAAGGTGGCCCTATTATGCTAAGACAGTTAGGTTTAATTTTTATAGGGACACAGCATGGTGCTAATTTTAATATGGATAAATACTGGAGTTTGAGCATATAGTACTAAAATAATACTACAGACATGCACTTAGCGCAGTATTCTCCTCAATCCTACCTGTATGTAGTTCATTAGGAGCTTTTAAGATATCAACACTTTTGGGGAGGCCTCATCCCAAACTCATTGAAACTGTCTCTTTTAAAAATTCCTTCATCCCGGCTCAGCGCCTGTAGCTCAGCAACTAACACGCCAGCCACATACACTGGAGCTGGCTGGTTCGAATCTAGCCTGTGCCAACTATAACCAAAAAATAGCCAGGCTTTGTGGCAGGCGCCTGTAGTGCCAGGTATTTGAGAGGCTGAGGCAAGAGAATTGCTTAAGCCCAAGAGTTGGAGGTTGCTGTGCGCTAACACCACGAACTCTACTGAGGCCAACGTAGTGAGACTCTGCCTCAAAAAAATAAATAAAATTTCCTTCATCCTGAGTAATCTAATAGATGTCCAACGTTGAGGGGGCCCAGACTAGGTTAGCAGGGCTGTGCTTTGTGCAAATCTTGATAAACCTGTAAGACGAGTGTTCTAAAGGAACTCAGTTTTGAAGGAAACAGTTTTCATAGCATTAAAAGGTGGTTAGGATTAGCCCCAGGGAATAGGACCTAGCATAAAAACTATAGGAATCCAGTTCTTTTAATATAGATTACATCCAAATCTTAAGGTTATATGAAAATAATGTCAAATATACAGAAATCAAAGTGAAAAGTTTTAGTATTGGGAATTAATTTCACCATTGGTGGTGATGAAGGTCCAATTTCAGTCTTCTATCTTTTAAACCTTTTGCTTGCATAAATGCCCCTGTGATGGACTACACTAGAGTATACTCACCTGTGCTAATCAGCAATGTGCCAGAACTGATTATTTTTCCCTTGAAAATGTGTCCATGGCTAGCTCTTGTAGATTAAAATGCATTTCTTTCTATATTCAAGCAGAACCAAGACCGAAAGCACAGAACATATGTTTATGTTCTTACAGTCACTGAAATATTAGAAGATTGGGAAGATTCTGTTAATATTGGTAAGTTTGTCCTTTTGCTATCTGAATTCTTTTAATTCAGGTACTACATTCTTGTATCCCATTTCATCTTAAATTATTTTTGGTCGTTTTTCATCTAGAGAAGGGAAAATAAATATGTATCTCCACATTGGAATTATCTTAAAATTCTTCCCCAGCATAATTGTTTTATAAGACCTTTGCAGGGGGGAGTGATGGGATATTAGCGGGGTATGGCTTACTTTATAAAATTGACTTTGTGCTAACCAGTGTCATACTTTTCTCTAGGAAGGAAGAGAGAGTGGTTCAAAGTAGAAGATGCAATCAAAGTTCTCCAGTGTCATAAACCTGTACACGCAGAGTATCTGGAAAAGCTAAAGCTGGGTTGTTCCCCAACCAATGGGAATTCCATGGTCCCTTCTCTTCCAGATAATAACGCCTTGTTTGTAACTGCTGCACAGACCTCTGGGTTGCCATCTAGTATAAGATAGAAAGAATTGGGAAGACCTCTCCCTCCATGGGCATTGTCATGAGGGGAGGCTTCTTTGTATTCTTTGGTGAACATCTGAATGATGCTTGCAAACTGTCTGAATTTGCCATGCAGGGTTTTCAAACAATTTGCATGTTTTTCAGATGCTTTCAAATCTTCTTAAAAAAAAAAAAAGTAGTGTAAAATATTTTAATAAGCCAAAGCCATGTGGAATTTTTTTTAGATGCCTTAACTGTGCCCCACTCCCCATGTTATTTTGGTTTTTTTTTCCACAGCATTTTGTGAGTTTTTTGTCCATTTAACATCAGTATGGTTTATTTTGTTGCATCAAATTATTTTAGGGTATGTTTTCCCCCCAAATTTTCTCATTCACAGCATTAACATACTCAATAAATCCTTCTGTGGTGGGAATTAATGAAAAATTTTCTTGATATTAAAGGAATCAGATGTCCATCCCCAAAATTGATTTATAGGATCACAATTTTAATTTATCAATTGCAGATTAGGGCTCTTTCTGTATGAACCGATAACTATTTTGACAAAGGATTTAATTTGCTTTTTTCAGGGATTCATTAACTCGTTTGTCTGAATTTTCACAAGTAGTGTTCTGTCACTAGCTACTTGACAATGGCTACTGCCCTTATAACTCAATAGAGTTGGTAAATTTGGGGAAAATATTAGTAAGATGCATGTAGTAAAATACACTTTACCATGAAAATTATATTCACAGAATTTGATTGAGCTTGCTAAGTTGCTGGGTCCCATTAACTATAATCTCTCAACACAGAATAACTCAGAACTATATTTCCCTCAATATAATTGCTCTTACAACGTATTTGCAGTTTTTTAAATCTAGTGTGACACCTCTTCAGTTACACTTTTATATTTACCAGTAACCACAGGAGTAGAATCTAACCTTAAATGCCAGTCTGTCATGACTGCCACACAGTTGGGTAAAATGGCCTTCTTGCTGTTCAGCTGTCACAGACTTGAGATTGTTAGGGCACCTTCAATTGTCTTATCTCTCTTAGGTTGTCAGTAGGTACTATTTATCATATAACTAATTTGGGGGCATTGGAACATAACCTGATCTAGGAATTACTTTGTCTTATACCTGTCTTTATACTCACTTAAAAATCAAGAATCCCATCGAAAACACATAGGTACCTTGTCTGAAATTTCTGCACTTCCCCGTCCAGGTCAGAGTGAAGTGGGAGGAAAAACCCTTGACTAAGAGGTGAAGTGGGGGAGAGTGAAGGATCATTTTTTTATGCAGCCTTTAGCTTTTTGTAAATAATTATCACTAGTGACTATAAAGTAAAAAATAAGTATAATTAAAACATTTGTTCTACCAATTGTTAATCTTTCAAAATAAAATTGCTGCTAAAAATACAGTGCTGTTACACTTAAGGAAAATTGGTGCCATTTTGAAAATGAAATCTTGTGCCATAAATGCAGCTGAGCTAAATAAAAATCGTTCCCAAATTAATGCTGTCCAAGGAATGAGTAAATAGAAAAACTTTTAACCAATGACATTTCATTCTAAATTATGTAGTGTGATCAAACATAATCATCCAGAATTTTTATATTTTTCTTGTACAGAGATTATATATTCTGGGTGTTTTCTAAAAAGGAAATATTTCCAGTCCCATAAATTGACACTTTCTATATTTAATGGACTAAGATTTTTCTGTCAGTAATCTCTGAAATTTCTTTAAATTATATGTTTAACCCAGCAGAGAAACTGGATTGTTTTGTATATAAGATTGCTTCCACCTGCAATGCTGTCGCAAGTACTGGGGGGAGGGATTATCTTGTACATGATATTCTTAGAGGTAATAATGCATGAACTTATTTTATAAAATCTTGAACTATGTATTTGACATGTAAAATATGTACAGTATTAATGTCAACCATCTCTTAAAAGTTAGCCTATAAATGTTGTATAATTTTCTTTGGTCAGGATTTGGACTGAGTAAGTGCCACTGGGTCAGGTTTTCATTCAGTCCCATTTAGCAAACAAACTAGTCTATGCAACTAGCAAAAATTTGTATAATGCCAACAGAAAACAGTTTTTACACTTTACACTATTCTTCTGGAACCCAGTCTAGCAAAATTAGGAGAGGCCCTAAAGAGATTCCTATAAAGAGACAAAGCCAATATTATCAGGCTAAATATTTGAATGTACTAAAGATAACAAATAGCGTCTACTATCTCAACCCTCCAAAGTTTGCAGAGTGTTGGGACTGTCCATGTGTGATTTTTTTTCTTTTTTCTTTTTTTTTTTTTTGGTGAGGTAGTTCAATAAAATTGGGCAGCTAAATCTTTCAGTTCCATGTGCCTCCTAAATAAAAGAAAATAAGCAGTTATTGTGAGTTGACTTGCAGACAAAGTAGAAATTGTCTTGCATGGTTTTTCTTGTAAGCAGATGACATTTTCCAACCAGGCACATGACAGCCAATTTTGTCAATAACACAATTGTATAAAGCAGCAGAACCTAAGGAGAAAAATGATTGTTGTACACACTGAATTGCTTTGCATGGTCTCATTTGAGATAATTGGTGTAAGAATCTTAACTTTTTTTATATTTGGAAATATCAAATAAAAAATGAAATAAATGATCTTGGTGGGTTTTTTAAGAGATTTGCAAATAATCAGCTTTCTGAAAGTAAGATACGTGCTTTTGACTCGCAAATGTGTATTTACAGCAGATATTCAGGGGAGCGTTACACCTTTCAGTGCATTGCTTCCTCAACCATGGGCCATCTGTACTGTATTCACATTCAACCTCATTGCATTCATCTTCATTGAAAACCTTTCTGGCTGTCCGAAGTAATAACTTTACTGCGCCATCATTGACAGTCATACACACTGTCTCTTTTTTTTGACCTTGTCACCCTCGGTAGAGTACTTTGGCATCACAGCTCACAGCAGCCTCCAACTCCTGGGCTTAGGCGATAATCTTGCCTCAGATTCCCGAGTAGTTGGGACTACAGGCACCCACAATGCCTGGCTATTTTTTGTTACAGTTTGGCTGGGTCAGGTTTTAACCCACTACTGAAGGTGTTCTTGGAGCCTCTGATCGGAGACGCAGGGAGAAGAAACTGCAGACGGGATGATAGATTTGAAGGGAGGTCGGGACTTGCTCTGGTCTGCGACCCGGCCTAACTTTACTGATTATCTTATATACTTTCCAACATTCAGTAAGAATTTAACACAGATACAAAGAAGTGAAGTAACATTAGGAAGTTACCATTAAGATTATAATTCAGTGTGAAGGCTGAGGAACACATATACAATTGATTTTGTTTAGAGTAAAATTATAAAGCAGACTGTCTGTTCTTGTTGGCCCAAACCGAAACTAGAGATTACAATGTAATGAAGGAAGAAGACAGAGAACAGAACCCAACGCTGGAGGACAGGCATTCATGTCCCCAGCTGCGACCCCGGGCTGATTCTCCAGAATTTCTAAAGAGGTCATCTGCATTTTTCTGCATATCTATAGGCAGGTGCAGAAGCTCGATCTTTGAAGAAATGGGGGAGCACATTGAAGCAAACTGCCCTGTCTGAGCATGGGGTGCTTATCTCTACACACTACCCTCGGTATCTGGGGCTGGCACCCTACACATTGTCTCATACACTTCACTTACGATCTTTACTTAGTGGAATTCCTGGGTTTAAAGGAACTGCCTGCCACTAAGATGGTGGGTACTCTCCTGATGGGAACTTTACATCTTGTTGCCAGTCTAATGGTGTATGTAGCATGCGATTGTCTTGTTTACTGTTCTCCCCTCCCTAATGAGGTTGTGTTAGAATTATTTTAATAACTGACAGCTCTTGACTTCTATAATCCCTTTGTTCTGTTATGTTGCAGATATACTATCACTTTAATTATTGCAGCTGTTTTAAAGGATAACCATGTAGGCACACAAGCACCATTACTTTTCCCAAAATAATTCTCCATCCAAGACCAACTTTGGTTTGAGACAAGTCTTACTTTGTTGCCCCAGGGCAGAGTGCCATAGTGTCATAGCTCACAGTAACCTCAAACTCTTTGGACTCAAGCAATCCTCTTGCATCGCCTCCCAAGCAGCTTGGGGACTATAGATGCCTGCCACAATGCCCAGCTAATATTTCTAGTTATTTGTTTTGTTTTTTAGTAGAGACAGGGTCTCACTCTTGCTCAGGCTGGTCTACAACTTAAAGATCCTCCCTCCCACCTCGCCCTCTCAAAGAGTGTTAGGATTGCAGGTGTAAACCATCATGCCCAGCCCAAGACCACAATCCCCAGCTAATTTTTCTGTTTTTTTAGTAGAGACCGGGTCTTGCTCTTCCTCAGGCTGGTCTAGAACTCAAGGATCCTTCAACTTCGGCCTCTCAAGAGTGTTAGGATTGTGGGTGTGAATCACCGTGCCTGGCCCAAGACCAACTTGATAATCTTTATGTAAAAGTCCCATTCAAATACCATTTCATCTTTGATTAGGAATTGAGTTGGAAGAAAAAAGCTTTTCTAATGTTGTCTTCATGTTGGAGTATAAAAATTCTCTGGTCTCTTTAGGCAGAATTTTATAGACAAAGTCACACAGGACTAAACACAAGTTTATTAAAGTATTATAATTTTTAATGAATTGGTTGTAGCTACAATATTGCCATGTGGTCATTCTGTCTCAAATGTTGTTTCTCAGTTCACAGATTCTTATACACTTAACATCAGCTGCACAGTAAACCATCTTCCTTATACCTGGTGGTGGTAACAGCACAGATCTAAGTTTCTGCCCTTAAGAGCTTATATTCTAGTGGGGGAAAGAGAAGTGATTCACTTGGGTTGTTTTTACATCTTTAAGTACCATTTTTTTATATAGACTTACATACACAATCTTCAAAAGCAATAAAATTTCTTTTAAAAATAACATCCTTTACCAAATACTCAGCAATGTTTTATTTGGAACGGTCAGGTTTAAAGTAATATCCTTGGTGGTACTGTCTTTCCCCCTGTTTTTGATTAATAACCTTCCTGACTGGTGCTACTGGCTAAACTCTAACCAAAAGAAGAGGGGGTGCCAATACCTCCCTTAGAAAAACACAGCAAAGCTCTAAACACCCAAAGGTTCTAGGTCTTTTTTGTCAGGAACTAATCTTTAACTCCTCTGCTTTGAACAAATTGTCATCCCTAAAGTTCTTCATTTTGTGACATCTGACAACACTTCCCAACATGTGGACTACCACCTTGTCCATTCACATTTCTTGGTGCAAATCAAACAACAATATCAGTCATTAATAAAAGTATGGCAATTTTTCCTGATTTTTCCATGATTACTCATTCATTACTTAAGTTAGTGAAATAGTTTAAGTCACATTTATTTGGCCATCAATGAGCTGACCGAGTAATTATACTAGGAATTCCACTTACCTATAGAAATATGGACAAAAGTTCATGTACAAATATAAGACACTAGAAAGGAAGCCATGGAGGTAAAAATGCCCACCAGCAAAAAAGGGTAATGGTTAACTTCTAATATAGTCATATAATAGAATATTTAGAGTCACTAAAAGCCTTCTGGAGATCAACTAAGCATGTATAAACCTTTCCCCCTTCTGGAAATCTAGTCAAATGCTTGGACAAGTTACACAACCAAAACAGATAATGTGTCGTAGACTTTATGAAACTGGCATCAATTTTATGTACAAATGGGACTAAGTTATGACTTTGAAAAAGAACACTGTACACAGCATTACCTATTTTGTGCACATATCAAAGTCACTTTTTAAAGGAGTTAGTGCAAATAGATTTTCTCTAAAAGACTTAGTGTTTTGAGAAATTGTCAATGTGTTCAACCTTGATGTGAACAAATTTGGGCTTGACATATTCTCAAGGGGGAAAGGAAAATTACCACAAATCTTTTACTCCTTATCTGACAGTAATGTGTTAATTTTGAAAGGGTGGGGAGAGGACATACATATATTTGGTCCTGACAAGAACAGTAATTTCTGCCAGAGAAAGAGGTGAGGAAAAACAGCCTACAGGCCCAACCCCACTCACGAGCTTAGAATGTTTTTACATTTTAGGTGGTTTTAAAATTACCTAATAAGTGAAAATTAACAGAGCACAGTGTGCCCATTTGTTTATAAATTGTTTATGGATGTCTTCTCACTACAATACAGAAGTGAGCACTTGAAATAGACATATAGCTCACAAAGCCTAAAATATGTTTGAAAAGGAAAAAAACAAATTGCAAGAATTTGGCCCTTCTCCCTTGGTTACTCTTAGTCCCACTGCTTCCTGCTAAAACTTAAGGAAAACAGCACCCAATTCAAAATCCAGTGCAACCAACCTATCATATCTAAGCTGCCTTTGCCAGGTCTCAGTAAGTTCTGAACAGTCTACTCTGGAACTTAATCCAGAAGACTTTGTAAATTTACTGGATAATAATGAAACTCAAGAACTATTGAGATTCACTAATCAAGATGAAGGAACTATTTAAAAAGTAATGTGGTAGGTGAGAGAGAATAGATGAGTCTGTTAAAAAGTGGGGGAGGGACATGCTAGTCTAGAGGTAGGCACATGAGGTCAATCTTTTTAAATACATTGTCCCTTGGGCATTGCCTGTGGCTCAGTGGGTAAGGCACTGGCCCCACATACCAAGGATGGTGGGTTCAAATCAAGCCCCACCCAAACTGCAACAATAGCTCCGTGTTGTGGCAGGCACCTGTAGTCCCAGCTACTCCGGAGGCTGAGGCAAGCAAGAGAATCGCCTAAGCCCAGGAGTCAGAGGTTGCTGTGAGCTGTGACGCCACAGCACTCTACTGAGGGTGATAAAGTGAGACTGTCTCTTAAAAAAAAAAAATACATTGTCCCATAAATACAAATGATTGGCAGAAGAAAAATGCTAAAGTTCCTTTGTGAGCACCATAAAATGTACTCTTACAGTGATGTGCTACAAGAAACAATATGCTGCTGCTGCAATCCATCAGAAAGAAAATTAGATGTCAATCCAGTACGGCCTGGCTTAGTGTCCATGCGCCATACCAGCCACACCAACAGGTACCAATGAAATGAGATCAGCTCAAGGTGGGCAAAGTTGAAGTTGGGGGGAGGGTACTATATTGAGCTCCACACTTAAAACAGGAACACTTTTTAGTCCAACTCCCAGTCTGGCTGCCACTGGCAACTTGCCCAATGAGGGTATCTAAAAGAGCAAAGCCACCTCTTGGAAAAATCCAATTCCCTCAATAAAATAGAAAACAGTGCAGGGGTGAGTCTATCAATACGGAAATACTCTCAAATTATTATGCAACATACTTTGCTTTTTTGTTTAAAATATAAACCCTCGGTGGCACCCATAGCTCAGTGGTTAGGGCGCCAGCCACATACACCAAGGCTGGTCTGGGTCAGCTAAAACAATGACAACTGCAACAAAAAAATAGCTAGGCATTGTGGCGGACCTCTCTAGTCCCAGCTACTTGGGAGGCTGAGGCAGGAGAATTGCTTAAGTACAAGAGTTCAAGATTGCTGTGAGCTGTGATGCCACAGCTGTCTACTGATGGTGACTCTGTCTCCCAAAAAAAAAAAAATGGGGGTGGCGCCTATGGCTCAGTGGGTAGGGTGCAGGCCCCATATACCAAAGGTAGTGGGTTCAAATCCAGCCCCGGAAGAGCTGCAACAAAAAAAAAGCCAGGCATTGTGGCGGGTGCCTGTAGTCCCAGCTACTTGGGAGGCTGAGGCAAGAGAATTGCCTAAACCCAGGAGTTAGAGTTGAACAGTTGCTGTGAGCTGTGACGCCACAGCATAAGTGAGACTGTTTCTACCCAAAACAAAACAAAAAAACCCTCATGAGTCCTGAAGATAGGTAGCATGCTAAATAGCTAAATGTTGCCTCCAACTCAAAAGTATACATTTCCAGCAAAATACATTTTTCTCAGATTGATGAATTAGGTGCCCTATTACCATGGTCTTAACATTTTATCTTTATTTTTTGGCCAACTTTTCTAGATAAGTTCATATCTTTAAACTTTTGCTACAACAAAAACTAATGTGAATAGAGTAGCCAAAAGATTTCTAAACCATTAAATAGAAAAATAAAGCTAATTCCTATTGTTCCAGTGCATTAGTTGTACTTCATTAACTGTGTTTATAAACAGTTTTCCTCACCCACTCCTTAAAACAAGGCTGAACCACTGGCTTTTACATACCGAGATTGTTTGTATTCTGAGATTGTGTGTGTGTTTACAATCACACTCTGGACCTAGGGTTTAAGTTCTACAAACAGTTAGTCCTTCATATCTGCTACAAACAGTTAGTCCTTCATATCTGTAGGTTCTCCATCTGTGGATTCAACTAACCATGACAGAAAATAATTCCAGGGGAAAAAACCTAAACATCTCTTTTGGGGGGGCAGGGTTGTCACAAGTCCCTAAACAATACAACATTAACAATTATTTACACAGCATTCACATTCTATTGGGTATTATATGCAATCTAGATATGCTTTTAATTATACAGGAAGACGTGTACAGGCTATATGCAAATATTATACTATTTCATGTCAGAGACTTGAGCATCTGCAGTTTGATATCGAAGGGAGGTCCTGGAACTTGTCCTCCTGGAGAACAAGAGATGACTGTACTTCAGATCTAAGACCTTATTAGGTAGGCTCTGAGAAGACTAAGGGTAATTTTGTGATTTGAGGAAGCAAATAACAGACTATAACAAAACAAAGTAAACAGAAAAGATAAAGCTCATGTCAACACCTAAGGATTTCAGAAAAGCCCTCAAATGGGCAGTCAAAATTCAAGCCACTGATCAACATGCTCTGATCTTTTTCTTCTCTCCCAGTGCTTTCCACATGCTGCTGTTCCCTGTCTGGAGGTGTTCATGTGCCTTGAATCCAGAGCTACCTCTGCCAAGTACTTTCTTGTGTGCCCTCTCCATCAGACTATGAAGTCCCCAAGAGAAAGCCCATGCCATTCACTCACCTAATCATCCCCAACAAGTAGTAGGGCAGACTTTTATTTGAAAAATAAATTGTCTCTTTAGCTGAAGGGCTACAAAGCCAAAGGTTTACAAGGGCATGTGGGCTGCGGGGGGGGGGGGGATTATTACCAACAGGCAAGTAACTGCGTAAATGGAAAATGACATGGCTCTTCTTAGGGGAGCTGTTACTGAGCTCCTCCCACACACAAAGGTGGGTCAGGTCTATTCTTGCCAGATCCTCAGACCATTCAAAAGTTATCTGAATTACGGATTTTCATGCGAATCTCCCAATTTTTAAAAATACTGGCATCAAATTCAAATGGTTTACCCAGCCACGCTGTATGAGCCAAGGAAAAACAGCCCTACAGGCCAAATGAAGCTGCCAGTTTTCAACCTCTGCCTTAAGTCCTAAGAAAACTCAGTCAACACACTGGCTCTTATATCGTCCCACTGGTTGAGAAAGCATGTCTCATCAAAACACTGGAGACCCTTATCCATAATTCCTTTGCAGGAATTATGGTGACGTGAAATTAGGAATTCACTGCACAATGGCTTATTCCATTTCTACACTTTTTTTTTTTTTGAGACAGCATCTCACTTTGTTGCCCTTGGTAGAGTACTGTAGCATTACAGCTCACAGCAACCTCCAGCTCTTAAGGTAATTCTCTTGCCTCAGCTTCCTGAGTAGCTGGGACTACAGGCATCCACCACAACACCCAGCTATTTTTTGATTGTAGTTGTCATTGTTGTTTGGCAGGCCTGGGCTGGATTTGAACCCGCCAACTCCAGTGTATGTGGCTGGCGCCTTAGTCGCTTGAGCTACAGGTGCTGAGCCCATTTCTATACTTCTAAAACTCACAACTCAGTAGGTAACAATTAGACATTTTTGTATTACGATAGATTTTAATCTGGAATTTTATAGTTTGTAAATCACTATGTGATTCTAGCTATAATCAAAGCATCGCTACTTGCAGTACACAGGCTTAAAGTCTTACGCAGTTCATTCATTTTTTTAGAGTGAGATTCAGTTTCCTTATCTTGGGCCCTTTAAACAGCTCAGGAATTGTTATAAATTAAAATTGTTGTTATTTAGTTTTAAATTTTACAATATTAGGGTTATTAAAAATTTTCCCCTGAATTAAACTAACATTTATTACCAAGCAAGGCATTTATTTGGAAGGATACCAGTTACCAGTCATCAAAAGCTTTTGTATGTTGAAAATGTAATTTTAATAGATAATTCTTCATCTTACATAGGAGCACAATAAAATACACCACATTCTGAAGAAACTCCAGAATTATGAGAATGAGAAAAATTCAGATGGGCTACAATATCCATTACCTTAAACTGCAAGAGACAAAAGGTTCCAACCCGCAGGTTAACATATACATATTTATGACTGGCTACATTTATAACTTAAAAATAACAAGAATCAGGAATTAGATATGAAGAGAGGCAGAAAAGAACAGTTTTATGAAGGGAGGAACACTGTCAATAAAGGAAAAAAATTACTGAATATCAAAGAATAAAAGGAGTTCTCATGGCCAATACTGGAGGGATGAAAAGCAAGAATCATTAACTGAAGATTTGATAATCTCAAAAGAGGAAACCGTTCTGATAACACTTATGCAAGCTGGTTGCCTGAGATTTGCTCATCAGGTTTGTAAGAAAGACTCACAAATGCCTCAACAAACCTCAAATGATTTATCAGATTGGTCTTTCCTGGTAACACACAACGATGGTTAACACATGAAATGTTTAGACAAGAACCAAGAAAAAGGCTGTAACTCAAATTGGAGGCAAAATGTGGCACATATGAAAGTCCTACATGTCAGTCACAACTGCCATCTTTGCTATGACTCTCCTGTACAGTAATTTTCAAACATTGTGGCAAGACACCAATGATCATCTAATGAGACAACACACAAACACATTTATTTCAAATTTTTAGGAGGTAAAAAAGGGTCAGATATTGATGCTTTCTGCATGCTCAGGGCCAGTTTTATATATTACTCTGTTCAGTAATATCTTAACAAGAATTTATATCAGTGAAAAGAAACTGGCAAAATCCACCTCGTGGTATTCAATCTGTCAGATGGTGAAGACCAAAACAGAATCTTCCATTAGAGTTTTAATTTTTAAATACGATTGTCACATTGGGAAAATGAAATAAACACAGTAAAATAAACTGTACAAAGGCAAAGTAGAATAACAAAAAATATTTTACTAAAACATAAGATTTACAGAAGTTTCCAGACAAGCCATACAAAATGGTCACAAGCTTTTTTTTGAAGGGGGGAAAAATCTACACTTGACAGCAAAGTCACGATGTTATTAGTGAGGACTGTGATGTTTGTTTAATGTTCCCATTTTGGTTCAAACAATCAAGCTTGTCCATCTACAATGTCTAAATAAAGTTAGACTTGGCTAGAGAGGATATTCTAAAGAATTGGTTAGCTGCAATTAGATCACCATAAAAACGGGGAAAGGAGCCCATAAAATTAAAATAAAACTACCTCCCCCCACAAAAATAAAAGGTAAAATAAAATAAAAACACCCACACCCCTGCAGCTAACCCTGACAACTACCTTCATTCACAGTGCTTTATACTTAAACCATGATGGGGGAAATGAATAAAAGCAGAGAGGGGCCACTGCTTTTAAACGTTTCGTAACAATCCAGATGATACTTCTAGCCTCTGCTCATGCTTTACAACAGTGAATCAGGACAAGACATAGATTTGCTAATGTGCATTTAATCACCAAAGGACTGAAGATGTCTGGGCTTTTATTCTGTAATGTTTCTAAGACTGTGTCCATTAAATGCAAACAAAAAAGGAAGAATCTTGGCAGAACAGGAGAAGTGATGCACACTTGATGATCGGATCGATTTAAATATTATTCATGGCATATAGCCTAGTCCATGCTCTAGCTGTGGACAAAAACAAACATGCAATTATTATTTTACTTAGTTCAATGTTATTTTCCAAACTACACATAGCATTATGGAAATGTCATGCTATAACCTCTCAAATTCATGCCATTTTCTATAAATTGGATTAGTGCTGAAAGATTTTCTCTATGTCCAGTTACCAAAACACTACAATGAAACCCAGAAGTTCTATAAAATTCAATAGGATGAAAAGTAGTCAACTTCATTTCTAGATATTTAATACTCCCTATTTATTTTATTAAAAATAGCAGAAAGAAGCTTGCTAAATCCAGATTCTCTAGCTACAAACTGCTTCATACAGATTATAAAAAGAGTTCAAAAGTTTTCCAGTACCTTTACATGCTGCTAGATGAATAGTAGGCACTGGGATTTTTTTTTTTTTTTTTTTTT
>NW_003852402.1:26397609-26412940 GCF_000181295.1 Otolemur garnettii | reverse complement strand
TCATTGTTGTTTGGCGGGTCCGGGCTGGGGATTCGAACCCGCCACCTTAGGTGTACGTGGCTGGCGCCTTAGCCAGTTGAGCTATAGGCGCCGAGCCGGCACTGGGATTTTTTAAAATCCAGTGTAGTTATTGGAAGAGTCTAAAAAGATCTCCCAATTATTAAATTGTTTTTAAATCCAGGGATCTCATAGCAGGCCACAATGAGCTTGAAGATCGTTGTATAAGCAGGATCTGATTTTTTATTATTTTTTTTCTTTTGCTTGCCAAGAGTTTTTTTTGTTTTTTAAAGTTTTAAAAATGATGACATAAATTTGTTTTTGAAAGTGGAGATGGTGTGAAGGAGAATGAATATTAAAATACCTGTTTCTATGGCTTGGGCTTCGTTGGTCTTCCACTGCTCCGCTACATCATTCGCTAATGGATCATCTGGATTGGGAGCACTTAACAAAGCCTGGATCGATAGCAGAACTGTGCGGATCTGCAGTGCTGGGGACCATTTATCTATGAAGGCAACAGGCCCAGCATGATGAAGCATGAGACAATAGGCCCAGAGTTACTGCATTTCCCTCCCACTGACCTCTGGGGTCTTTGTAAATGGCCAGATTACAATGTTTACATTTTAAATATGGAGTTTTACTAGAGAAATCTTAATAGCATATGATGATAAAGGTAATATCACTTACCTTTCAAAATATCTAAACATATTCTTCCCAACTTGTCTACATTAGGATGATAAATTTTGGTCATGAAACGTACTTTAGGAGCTGCCATTGGGTATTCTTCTGGAAGGAATAGTTCGAGTTTAAAAGTCCCTCCCTCAAAGGGGGAATCCTGGGGGCCAGCAATAACCACATGAAAATAACGGGCGTTGCTCTCATCTGGTTCTGCTTTAATGCCAGGAACTGGTTCCGCCAGCAAACGCTGGGTTTCCTATAACAGAAAAACAAGCATGTTTTGTGGAATAAATGTCATTTTGCAAGACACCAAAATTAAAATCAGAAAGTTCATCTCTTAGAATTAGGTATGATAGAACTTCCCCAATCTCCCAATGTTCTTTTTTTTTTTTTTTTTTTTTTGGCCATGGCTAGGTTTGAACCCACCACCTCCACATAGGGGGCCAGTGCCCTACTCCTTTGAGCCCCAGGCACCACCCTCCCAATGGGTTTTTATTTAACTTGTAAAATGGAATTTTTTTAAAAGGCAGTTTAAATAATTATAACCAGGTGAATGCAACTGCAACATATATTTATGAGGTATCATACATTCTGGCTACAAATATTGTAATGAAATCAGGTTAATGCAACTGATTTTTTAACATTTAATGTAGGTTTTTTGTTGTTGTTTTTTTTTCCAAGACAGAGTCTCACTGTTGCCCTTGGTAGAGTGCCACGGTGTCACAGCTCACAGCAACCTCAAACTCTTGGGCTTAACTCGCAATTCTCTTGCCTCAGCCTTCTAGGAGCTGGGACTACAGACGCCTGCCACAAGGCCCAACTATTTTTTTGTTGCAGTTGTTGCTTTAGCAGGCCCTGGCCGGGTTTGAACCTATGAGCCCTGGTGCATGTGGCCAGCACCCTAACCACTGAGCATGGGCGTCAAGCCATTTTCTACTTTCTATATGGTTTGGTCCCTCATCTGCTAAGATCTGCGTTCAAACTCGTTTTCTCAGTGAAGCCTCCATAACTGGCAATGCAAATTCCATTTTACTCTGCTCCACAGACTCCCTATCCCCACACCTCTACTTCATCCCCACTGTACTACTACTAGCACATCACACAGCTTGCTTGTATTGTTTGGAACGGAAACTCCAGAGGACTGTATCCTCAGCTTTTAAAAGTGTCTGGCACCACAGTGGGTGTTCAATAAATACTTGTTAAAAAAGAAAGAGCTAGGAATGGCTCATGCTTGTAATACTAGCACTCTGGGAAGCTGAGATGGGAGGATCCCTCGAACTTAGGAGTTGGAGACAAGCCTGAACAAGAGAGAGACTTCATCTCTACTAAAAATAAGGGGGAAAAAACTAGCCAGACATTTGTGACAGGCACCTGTATTCCTAGCTACTTGGGAGGCTGAAGCAAGAGGAATGCTTGAGCCCAGAAGTTTGAGGTTGCTGAGGTTTCACTCTAGCCTAGGCAACAGAGTGAAACTCTGTCTCAAAAAATAAAAAAAGAGAAGGGAATAAACTATGAGATGCTCATCTTTAAAACCATTAAAGCAGGATTATTTTCAAAGCAGAAAGGGCACATCATGTGAAGAAATAGTACAGCTTATATTTACTTTTAGCCAAAATAGTAATATTTAATATGCAAATTGACTATATATATAATCTCTCTCTTTTTTTTTTTTTTAGAGATAGAGTTTCACTTTATCACCCTCGGTAGAGTGCGGTGGCATCACAGCTCATAGCATCGCAGCTCTTGGGCTTAGGTGATTCTCTTGCCTCAGCCTCCCGAGTAGCTGGGACTACAGGTATCTGCCACAACGCCCAGCTATATTTTTGTTGCAGTTTGGCTGAGGTGGGTTTGAACCCACCACCCTTGGTATATGGGGCTGGCGCCCTACTCACTGAGCCACAGGCCCGGCCCTATATTTAACCTCTTTATTAGTAATATGTTTTCAACACTTTGAAGAGGCATAAGTAAAAAATACCTTCAAACACTACTAGATTTAAGCTTTTAGGTTATGAAAAATAATATTTTAGCTGCATTTGTTTTTTAGCCGGGGCTGGGTTTGAACTCGACACCTCAGGCATATGGGACCAGTGTCCTACCCTTTTGAGCCATAGGCACTGCCTTAGCTGCACTTTTTATACTGCCTTCACTTAAGAAAAATTATACACCTATAAACCCAGCTACTTGGGAGGCTGAGGCAAGAGAATGGCTTAAGTCCAAGAGTTTAAGGTTGCTGTGAGCTGTGACACCACAGCACTCTACCCAGGGCAACAGCTTCAGGCTGTGTCTTGTAAAAAAGAGAAGAGAAAAATTATACATCCAACATTGTTTCTGCACCATAATATACCAAAAAAGTCCTAAGATTTAGATACAAATCAAAACTCCTTCCCCAAAATGTGTTAAGTCCATGGCCATTTAAAGTAATGTCTTTGGTACTTTGAGACTTTTGGGGGGTGTTTGTTTTGTTTTAATCATAGCAGTGAAAGGGCAAATGAGAAACTATAATGCTACAAACCATTTTCAGCAAAGTGTTCTTTCATAGGATGAAAGTTAAAACATTTTTCAAAGCATTGAAAAGCTCAAGAGATAATAATGAAGGTTCCCAACTTTTGACTAAAACAAAAGATATTGGTCTTCACTTTTGGTAAAAAAGCAAAGGAGGAACAGAGGAATGGGAAAAAAACTGGATGGTACAATTCCTTGAATGCTGGCCTCTCCTCATCTCTAGTCCTCCTTCTGTTTTACTTAAAGTTTTCATATTTTTAAAAGGCATAAAGAGGGAGACTAGAAGAAAGAGAGCCAGGGGTCCAAGAGTCCCAAACCTCCCCTTCCTGGTTACGCAAAGTAGTAGCAGTTCTATTTGAAGCTACAGAAAGCTTCCAGAAGAGCTTCCAAGAAGAGCATATCCCAAAATAGCTTGAAAATCACTCCCAGGGCACCCTGGCACAGATGGAAATGGCACACACATTCTCATCTTCAGTTCAACCTCAAGAATCAGATATTCTTTCTAAAGAATGAACAGATTAAACACACCTTGTGATCCGATCAATCCTAAAATTTAATCAGAATAAGCTTGAATAAGCTTGCGTGGAATACATTTTTAAATAGTTTTTTTATGCTCTCACATCCTAATGGATTTTGATACAACAGATGAATAATTATATCACTAAACAGCAGCACTGATTTCTCAAAGAAACCCAGAGCATAAATTGTAGGAGGAAAAAAGAATGAGACCTAAACCAAATGAAACAAGTCTCAGATGCTAGCATCTGAAAAAGTATTGCCCACAGAAAATTGATGTCAACTTTTTTCCCTAAAAAGGCAAAAACTCAAGAGGAAATAAAATCCTTCCTTCTACTATTCAACACATAGTTAACTGTAAAATATCTTAGTTTTATACTATTCTTTGGTACAAAGACAATGAAGTACAATCTGATTTAAGCTAAATAAAAAGCTCAAACTACTACTTCACTTATCTATGTTTCTGAGCAAGTAATTCACAAGCCTCACCTTCTTTGTCTATATACTTTACATTACCTCTCATGAAGAGTTACTACAAACATCAAATATGGGAACTGTGAAAGGATCTGACAAATCAGATCACATCTGAAGGCCAACCTCATACAAGAAACTCAAAAGAATGTAGTGAAAAATTCCATCATCTATTAAATAAATATGTTTTTAAATAAAAGAGAATAACCTTCAGTTGCATTCTATGATCCTTACTATGTTTAAAAGCAATGCAAGGATGGAATCCCAGGTAGAAATGAACTCAGGGCCGTGCATAACAAGGTACTGTAGACCAGTCGTCCCCAACCTCATCCCACACCTCTACCCAACAGCAGTTAAGGGAGGGTGAGCAAGTGAAGCATGAGCAGTATTTACAGCCACTCCCTATGGCTAACATCACCACGTGAGCTACTACCTCCTGTCAGGTAAGCAGGGGCATTAGATTTTCATAGGAATGTGAACCCTACTGTAAACTGTGCCTGCAAGGGATCTAAGTTGCATGCTCCTTATGAGAATCTAATACCTGATAATCTGAGGTGAAGATGTAATTACACTGAATTGATGGATTCCAAAACCAGCCTCCCTGCCCACTAGTTATGGAAAAACTGTCTTCCATGAAATCTGTCCCTGGTACCAAAAAAGTTTGGGACCACTGCATACACTATGCTCAGGAAATTAGTTACTAGAGTAGAAAAGGAATTTCATAAAAGAGCAGGACATGGATTTATTTAGTTTTTTATTTTTTTGGAGATAGAGAGTTTCATTATGTTACCCTCGGTAGAGTGCCATAGCATCACAGTTCACAGCAACCTCAAACTCTTGGGCACAAGAGATCCTCTTGCCTCAGCCTCCCAAGTATTGGGACTATAAGCATCCGCTACCACGCCTGACTACTTTTTAGACAGGGTCTCACTCTTGCTCAGTTGGTCTTGAAACCTGAACTCAAGCAATCCACCTACCTTGGCATCCCAGAGTGACAGGATTACAGGTATGAAGCATTGTGCCCAGCCCAGGGACACAGATTTAAACGGCAATGAGATTAAGTCTCAAGGAAGGTAACTCATCTAACAAATGCATGTAATAGTACATGCCACTAATCCTCCAAATACCGTATCAAACTGATCTAATTATGCATATCAACAGATCTACTGTGACTTGAAAAGCAAACCCCAGAATCACATTAAACTACAATATTTGCCATTCTGTCAAATAATCTCTATTCACCAGGACCTTTTCCATTTTCAAGTTCAATACTAATTTGTGCTCAGTATAAAGCAACGTAAAGTCTTATATGTTCTGTATAACTGCAATGCATCATATTCACGTCTACATTAATTAGCTTTTCTCCATTTAGAATATTCTCTAAAACACAACACTGACATTCATGACTAATAATGCCAAATATAGATCTTTTAGCTCATCTTGACCAAGAGCTGTCTGATAATTCAGTAACTCTACCAATTTCATTATTGCAAATAAGTGTTATAAAACTGAGCGATGCTTTGATGCCTACTCTTATCTGCTCAAACCTCGTCATTTTGTCTTTAAGGGATTCAAAAATATTATCAAACAAGGACTCCTTTGGGGGGGATTACTAATAAAGCAAATGTGAGTTCTTCATTATACATTCAATTGTAAACTACTTGAAGGAATCTGCAAATTCTATATGTAAGTGGCCATTTTTAAAATAACACTACTTATGGACATTTTTGACTGCATGCCCCCAAACTTCAAATTATCTGGAAACTTTGTGAATTTTACTGTATGACTTAGCTCAATGATGTCTTTTAGGAACATACATATCTCATTATAAAACTGTATTTTAGTTGGTATTAGAAACAGCACCAGGCTCGGCACCTGTGGCTCAAGTAGCTAAGGCACCAGCCACATACACCTAAGGTGGCAGGTTCAAATCCAGCCCGGGCCCACCAAACAACAATGATGGCTGCAACCAAAGAAAAAAAAAAAAATCGCCAGGTGTTGTGGTGGGTGCCTGTGGTCCCAGCTACTTGGGAGGCTAAGGCAGGAGACTCACTTGAGCCCAGGAGTTGGAGATTGCTGTGAGTTGTGACACTACAGCACTCTACCCAGGGGTATAGCTTGAGGCACTGTCTCAAAAATAAAAAAGAAAGAAACAGCACCAAAGTTGGGTTCAATTTCCTCACTATACTACTTAATCATAAGGCCAGACAGAGGACACAAAGATAAAAAAAGTCTGATGAGTACTTTTCTCTGCATCAGCATTGTTTAGCAGAATAAACAAGACACATGTAATTAAAATTTTCTAGCAACCACCACATGAAAAAAGTAAAATAAATTTTAATTAATATATTTTATTTACCCTAATATGTTCAAAATACCGTTTCAGTATGTAATCAATATGAAAATTATTAATGACGTATCTTACCTTTATCATACTGCCATACTGTCCAGTGTGTTATTTACACTTACAATAATAGCACATGCTAATTTGAAAATTTGTTTGGAGGTTCTAGCAGGGGAGCACAAATACTTGTATACCCTTGACTGAAGAATGGTCCTCCACCATCACAAAAGGTTGTCCTCTTTGACCCAGCATACAGCCTCCAAAGGGACACACGTAGCACAGTGAGAAAGAAAGGGGACACCAGCCGGGCACAGTGGTTCATGCCTGTAATTCTAATACTCTGGGAGGCTGAAGTGGGTGGACTGGTTGAGCTCAGGAGTTTGAGACTAGCCTGAGCAAAAGTGAGACCCTGTTTCTACTAAAAATAGAAAAACTGAGGCAAGAGGATTGCTTGAGGCCAAGAGTTGAAGCTTGCAGTGAGCCATGACACCACAGCACTCTAACCAGGGCAACAGCTTAAGACTCTGTCTCAAAATAGAAAAAAATGGGGATACCTACCTCACCAGCCAGATCAGCTGAACCAACCCTAGTGATCAATGGGGTGACTAATGGGTGGTGCAGCCAGATCATCCTATATGCACATACCAATTTGAACAAGCCTTACCAATTTGAATAAGCCACTTTTCAACTGCTCAATTAGCTACACAGGGCTAATAGCTACACACAGGTCAGTGAAACATAAGATAATCATGTTATAATGATGTTACTAACTGGTTGTTAAGAATAATTTAACTTATTTCATATAGTGAGTAAAATTTTGTAGAGAAACTACAAAACATCAAAAAATTCCCCTCAAAAAATTCTACATAGAAAAGTAACGTCAGAATATCTGAAATCACCAGCAAAAGGAATGCGTACACGATTTATTGCTTGCGACAGTCAAGAAATTATGTTTGAAAATGATGATATGTAGCAATTCCAAAAAAAACAATGAATTAATTATTTTAATTCAAACAAGTCAACTGCATGAAGGGCTAATCACAGAGGAATAATTTTAATTTCTACAGGCCACACTACCCCCTAGTGGACAGAAGAGATCATCTACCTAAATCTCTTTCCATTGTAAACCAAAAAACTCTTACAAAAGTTAAGTATTTTACCCAAGTGCACTTAAGTTTTTGAAGTTTAGTGAAAGAAACAGAAACTTGAGAGTGAAAAAGACTTCTGAAAGTCTAAGTATATATGACCCGGTTGTTTCCCTGGTCTGAATTAGTCTGGAAGCTTCTCCCTTTATTTCAGTTTTCTGTTCATGAATACCACTCTGCTTACTATATATAACCAACACAGTAACTCTTGGTTTACTTGTCAGACCCTAAACTATCTGAAGATGGGAATCCCAGCTAGCAAATGGTGGTAAGTGCTAAATAAATGCTTGTTCAGTGAGTAAGTGCCTACATGCTTAGGCACCACACAGAGCTAATGAGAGGATTACTATGTGTTTGCTGGTAACTCCTACCTTAGGAACAGCATTTAAGATTATTACTTAGCAGGTTATACTGTACTTGCCCTACCCTAACCCCAATAGGTAAGCTCCATAAAAGCAAGGACTAGATACAATTATCAAGCACTGATCTTCAAAATGTGGGAAATCAAACACTCTAGTAACAATAAAAACTATGATAACTGTGTGAAATCCTGGTTTAAGTGCTGTATATGTATTAACACATTTAATAACTCTCATACATACTCATCTTACAAATAAGGAACTAACCAACCAAAGCCAGCAGATGCCAGAACCAAGATTCAAATTCAAGCTGTTAGGCTCTACTCAGTCTGGCTTCAGCGCCTGTTTCTTTCTTTTTTTTTGAGACAGAGCCTCAAGCTGTCGGCCTAGGTAGAGTGCCATGGCATCACAGTTCACAGCAACCTCCAACTACTGGGCTCAAGCGATTCTCCTGCCTCCCAAGTAACTGGGACTACAGGCGCCCGCCACAACGCCTGGCTATTTTTTGGTTCCAGCCGTCGTTGTTTGGTGGGCCCTGGCTGGATTCAAACCTACCAGCTCAGGTGTATGTGGTTGGCACTTTAGCTGCTTGAACCACAGGTGCCTAGCCTCAGTGCCTGTTTCTTAATCTCAATGTTACACATAAAGACATTTAAAACTATATAAGCAGTAAAGGTCAAATGTTCAGAAATAGCACAGGAGAAGGGCTATTTTCAGTCCTTTACAATCATGAAGTGCTTCATAAAAGAGATAAATTTAGCTTTATGTAATGTCACTTTAATTTTTTTTCTTTTTGAACTGGAAACTGAAGAAGTATACAGTCTTATTAAAATAAACTAGGCTCGGCGCCTGTGGCTCAAGCAGCTAAGGCGCCAGCCACATACACCTAAGGTGGCGGGTTCGAATCCCCAGCCCGGGCCTGCCAAACAACAATGATGGCTGCAACCAAAAAATGGCCAGGCGTTGTGGCGGGCGCCTGTGGTCCCAGCTACTTGGGAGGCTGAGGCAAGAGACTCGCTTGAGCCCAGGAGTTGGAGGTTGCTGTGAGCTGTGATGCCACAGCACTCTACCCAGGGGGACAGCTTGAGGCTCTGTCTCAAAAATAAATAAATAAATAAATAAACTAGAAAATTTGTTTTATTTGATTAAAAACACTGGTATATATCATTCAACCTGTAATTATCTATTATGTGTCAAACCATTTTGCCTTTTTTTTGAGACAGAGTCTCAAGCTATCACCCTGGGTAGAGTGTTATGGCATCATAGCTCACAGCAACCTCCAACTTGGGCTTAAGCAATCCTCTTGCTTCAGTTTTTCTATTTGTAGTAAAGATGGGGTCTCACTTTTGCTCAGGCAGTCTACCCACCTCGGCCTCCCAGAGTGCTAGGATTACAAGTGTGAGCCACCATGTCAGCCAATTTTTCCTATCTTGATATGCATGAAACTATTATACTCTTAAAATGTTCTTGTGACTCTGAAACATGAATATACTTATAAAGGTCTAATTGCTTATTTTGTGCATGACTTTGTTGTATTAATGAACTGGAAGAGGGAAAACAGTTGATTTCATCATCAGTATAAAGTATACATAAGTCAGTCTTTGAAAAATGCATTTTATAATTGGTATGTCAAAGTTTTGAAGGTACAGGAGGTATGAGTCAGGATACTGTATGAACAGCAGGACTAGATTAGGGGCCTATTATGTTTCTGTTTATTTCTAAAGACTTCTTTTTTTAAAGTCTTCTGGAAAGATAAGAAATTTAAAGTTTTAAATCTCTTTTTTTCCCTCTTTTTGGGGAAAGATTTCCAATTATTGGCATCATAGCTAAAAATGGTATCAACTACTCCTTCATAAAATACTCAAATCCTAAAAAATGTCCTTTGACTACCCAGCATTGTAATTAACAGAACTATAGCAGTTAAGCCTCTTCATTTTCTCTGGTTCTTGATTTGATGGATGATGTAACACTTCTTTGCTTGAATTTTCTTTAGCCCCAGCTCAAAAAATAAAAATAAGACCTCAGTGATTCAAACAATGTAGCTGTCTTTCTGTTTTAATGAACTCCATGTCTCAGGAATGGTCTGACGCTGTTATCTCAGAACCCTGAATAAAAAGAGAGGACCTAGCTTGAGACTACCGTGTGCCATGGTCCTAAGGTACTAATTAACAAACCCATAGTATATTTTACATTCTAAGAGTTGGTATATAACTTAGTAGGTGAAGTAGAAGATGATCTTCTGTATTTATCATGAATGAAAATTAGGGAAATTTTTTAAAAGCCTGCTTCTGAATGGTGAACATTAAAATCACGAGTAATGCATTAACAAAAATAAATGAACTTGTAAAAAAAATTCAGGTTTTATACATTAAGTATGATGTAGACTGTGGTCTTTTCTTTCTTAAAATTTGAAGTGGTCATTTAAAGTTGTTAATTCATTAAGACCCTTCTATATAATTTTAGCCATTTGCCTATATTAAACAATGGTAAAAATTCCCCCATTCATTCACATTATTTCTTTTTACCTCCCCTTGCTTAAGTTGGGAGCATAAGATTGTGAAAATTTGGCTCGACACCTAAGGTGGTGGGTTAGAATCCAGCCCGGCCCGCCAAACAACAATGATGGCTGCAACCGAAAAAAAAAATAGCCAGGCGTTGTAGCGGGCACCTGTGGTCCCAGCTACTTGGGAGGCAGAGACAGGAGACTCGCTTGAGCCCAGGAGTTGGAGGTTGTTGTGAGCTATGCCACGGCACTCTACCCAGGGAGACAGCTTGAGGCTCTGTCTCAAAAAAAAAAAAGATAGTGAAAATTTGAAGTAACTATTGCAGAAAATAGAAAAACTTACCTATAGCCACACAAAAGGACTGCCTGGCAGCATGAAGGGCAAAGTGAGGTTTGTAGTGGGCATTCAGCATTCCCTTTGGCCACTTCACAGCTAAAACAATCTAATTTGGGAATTAGCATACTCTCACACACACCTTTATTCTCATCTCCCTCAATAGAAGCTGAAGTCTTATTTCCCAGTAACTCTCTACCAACTAAGTATGTGATCAGTCAAAACCTGTGTGGCTAAGAAAGAAGAATGCATTCTGGAGAGAATAGCCATAGTTATCGCTAGGAGCAACTGAAAAATTTTAGCAGTAGCATCCTGTACTCGGCTTCAGCAATCCCACTATAACACTGTAGAGGATACATCCACCATGGTGCAATTTACGAAGCTTGTTGCTGGCTGACTCTTTCTTTGGCCCTTCTGAAGACTGTGTGAGGTACCTAATAACTCTCTTTTTTTTTTTTTTTTTGAGGCAGAGCCTCAAGCTATAAGGGCTACAGATGCCGTGCATCACAGCTCACAGCAACCTCAAACACCTGGGCTTAAGTGATTCTTCTGCCTCAGCCTCCTGAGTAGCTGGGACTACAGGAGTTGGCCACAACACCCAGCTGTTTTTTGGTCGTAGCTGTCATTGTTTGGCAGGCCCAGGCCAGATTCGAACCCGCCAGCTATGTTGTATGTGACTGGTGCCTCAGCAACTTGAGCTACAGGCACCACCCATAACTCTTAATAAATATCATTTCTGCTTAAAGTAGCCAAAGCTGGCTTTTGTTGCTTACTAAAATTACAAAGTCTAAACTAGACAGGAAAGCAAGTGAAGAAAAAGTAACAATTAACAGACCAGAGGCGGGGGAGAATGAGTAAGTCAAGAAACTAAATATCTATTTAGGATTAAATGGGGTCAAAAATGGAGAGCATACAAATCAGCTAAACTTTTTTTTTGTTTGTTTTCTTTTGTTTTTAGAGACAAGAGTCTCACTTTGTCACCCTGGGTAGAGTGCTGTCGCATCACAGCTCACAGCAACCTCCAGCTCTTGGGCTTAGGTGATTCTCTTGCCTCAGCCTCCCGAGTAGCTGGGACTACAGGCACCTGCCACGCCTGGCTATTTTTTGGTTGTAGTTGTCATTGTTGTTTGGCAGGCCTGGGCTGGATTCGAACCCGCCAGCTACAGTGTATGTAGCCGACATCTTAGCTGCTTGAGCTACTGGAACCAAGCCTGAACACTTTTTTATTATTAGAATGGGATAAATTGGGCGGTGCCTGTAGCTCAAAGGAGTAGGACGATGGCCCCATATGCCAGAAGTGGTGGGTTCAAACCCAGCCCTGGCCAAAAACTGCAAAAAAAAAAAAAAAAAAAAGAATGGGCTAATATTGCTATATGCTTACTTAGACTGTATCCTGAACATTTAAGCCAATATTCAACAGCTAAATACATGCAAGGAAGAAATTTTTTGCTAAAAGCACCTGCTTTTTCCCCTAGTTTTTTTTCCCCCTTGCTCATTGAAGAAAAATATGAAATTAACTTAATGCTTTTCTTTCAGGTTACTACTGGTTTCAAACAGAGCAATCACAAAAACCTGAGGATACCCCATTAATAGGGAAGGCCATGACAGCTAAGAACAGATGGAAACAGAGCAGTTGAATCTTTCAGTGAGACAAATAAAAAACAAGTTAGTTGACTGCTATTTACATTCTCAATCCAATTGTGCCACTGACACAATTTTGTCCAAAATCTGAACCCTTGGAGAAAAAATTAAAATAATCTTTCACACTCTCCATACTAACTCTGAGATAAGTTAGGAATCATTCTGATATTAATGAGTTCTACCTTTCCCAATAAGCATCCTTTAGCGGGGATACCACAACACACAGCTTTCAGGAGACGACCAGTCACACTGTAGTCTGAATGAATGATACCCCTTGGAATTATGCAGTCCAAGAACCTAAGTACTTTGAGTTAAAGAATAAAACTTCAGTTTGGCAGCTACAAAAATCAATTTTATTATTGTCTAACTCTGGGAACATGGGTTAGACATTCTTTTTTTGCATATACATTATAATAAAATCAAAATGCATTATTTACCTGAAACATTCCATTTTCCTATCCACTGTTTAAATAAGGGCATTGTTGTGCTTTCAAAATTTTATACTCAAAAATATTTAATGTTATCTACAGTGAGCGTGATACATAAATGACAATTTTTCCACACACTAGGAAAATGTTGATTCTTTTTTTTTTTTTTTTAAGAGACAGAGTCTCACTCTGTTGCCCTAGGTAGAGTGTCCTCGAGTCACAGCTCACAGCAACCTCCAGCTCTTGGGCTTAGGCCATTCTCTTGCCTCAGCCTCCCCAGGAGCTGGGACTTTAGGTGCCCGCCACAATGCCTGGCTATTTTTTTGTTGGAGTTTGGCCAGGGCCAGGTTCAAACCCACTACCCTTGGTATGTGGGGCCGGTACCCTACTCACTGAGCCACAGGCACCGCCCAGGAAAATGTTGATTCTTTTTATGTTAACAGTGAAGCAGCATTTTTGCAAAACCAGAAACAGTATTATGTTGGGCTCTATTCTTTACACTCTAATCCTTCCAATCACCGTAGGGCTAGGTTAGTATACTAATTTAAGCAGATAAAAGAAAAAACTGAGAGGTCAAATAAGGTTGACAAAGCTAGTATTTGGCAAAGCTAGAAGTCAAAACCTAGGGAATCGGACCCAGATTCTATGTACCTACCATACAAAACCACAAATCCCCACATTCCCTAAATCAATGCCCCATCCTTGCCCCAAAGTGGAAAATAAAGCCAAGTCATTTGAGCCATGGTAGCAGCATTTCAATTAAGAGGTAAGCAATAGGCTTAATACTGCTGAATACTGCTGAAAAGTAGGTGTGCACCTTCTGGAGAAAGCTATTCCTTACACACGTTGACACTTAACTTGGTATCCCCGACTAAACTAGTTCCTAGAGGTCAAGGCCTGGGTGTAATGTTTATAATCCCAATGCTTAACACCACAATGTGTTTCACATTCCTTACTGGATGAATGAACAGATCAACTACAGAACTACTGAGAACAACCCCACAGAGGAAAGAAAATCACTGACTGGGTAAAGGAGAAATTCTGGAACTTCTAGAAATGATAGGCAGAGGCGGCTATAAATGGCAGGAATATGCAGGGACAAAAAAAAAAAAAGACTTCTTAAGACTCCAAATCCAATCTTTACAAACCATTTCACACTTTTGCTCCAAAGCCTTGGCCTTGATACTATACCTAAAGGTCAGTCACACTTATTTATTTACATTTTTAGAAATAGGGTCTCACTCTATAGCCCCAGCTAGAGTGCAGCAGCGTTATCATAGCTCAGACTCCTGGGTGCAAGCAATACCTCCTGCCACAGCTCCCAGAGTGCTAGGATCACAGGCCTGAAACACTTTGCCAGGCCTCAGGTCATATAAACTTTTTAAAGGACCAAATATGAAGCACCACAGATAACAGGCTCGTGTTTCTTTTGCCTTTCTAGCAGCTTTGATAATCTATCATTTTCCTTAATTTAAAAAATGATCATTGTCTCCCTACTGACTATTTGACATATTAAAGATTCTGTTCTCTCCCTAAAGGTTTTTAGAAGAATTTGAAATGAAATTGCTCAAACCAAATTTACACAAGGTTTGTATGCGTCTAAGATTTCAGAAGATTATTTTGTCCTGTGCTACTAAACCAGAGGAGGAAATACCAACAATTCAGATTTTAATTTAACTGAAATAAACACAGATTCACATATGAGGCAGATGTATTATGATAGAGCCCAGGTGTACATTAATACTTTGTCAAATTGACCCACTTCACGTGGATAACTTAAGTCTCTGAAACAATGCAATAATACATTTAAAGAATATGAACTCTAGACTCTGTTCCTAACAATGCATATGCCAACAACATGAAATTATATGAAGCATCATCAAAAAAAAAAAAAAAAAAACCCAGCTACAAAGTCATAAAAATTACCCTTAGCATAAATGATTTAAATAGTGCAAGTAAACAGTGGTTTCCTTGAAAGGGAATCAGGTAGCTGGAACTGAATGGAAGATACTTTTCAACAAGTACCATTTTATAAGATATGCCTATACTTTTATCCAAGAAAGCAAGATAATAAAGTCTCGTAAGCAAACTGAATATTTTGAACCCTATCGTAAACTGACATCTTACTATCAAGACAGTCCTTAATATTCAAAATTGACAAAGATAGCTCGGTGCCTGTGGCTCAAACAGCTAAGGCGCCAGCCACATACACCTGAGCTGGCGGGTTCGAATCCAGCCTGGGCCCCCCAAACAATGACGGCTGCAACCAAAAAATAGCCAGGCGTTGTGGCAGGTGCCTGTAATCCCAGCTACTTGGAAGGTGGAGGCAGGAGACTCACTTGAGCCCAGGAGTTGGAGGTTGCTGTGAGCTGTGACGCCACAGCACTCTACCCAGGGCAACAGCTTGAGGCTC
>NW_003852402.1:26396355-26397513 GCF_000181295.1 Otolemur garnettii | reverse complement strand
AGGTGGAGGCAGGAGACTCACTTGAGCCCAGGAGTTGGAGGTTGCTGTGAGCTGTGACGCCACAGCACTCTACCCAGGGCAACAGCTTGAGGCTCTGTCTCAAAAAAAAAAAAAAAAAAAATTGACAAAGATAAAAACAATGCTAATATTTAGTGTTGCTGAGAAAACTGGTTCTCACATACATAGCAGGTGGGATTATAAACTGGTCCAACCTTTCACAATTCCACTTCTTAGAAGAAAAAGTGTCCATAGAGCTGATTCAGAGAAAAGTCACGAGGATAGAGGAAAAGGTAAACTCTTGAGACACCACTGGCACCTCCCTTTGCATTTTCTCTCTCTAATCCTCCTTTCTCCTCTAACATCCTGGTTTTAAGGCGGGCAGTTCTCTCCCAAGATTTGAGGGTTGCCCCCAATAAAGTGGGAGAAAGGTTCAACTGATTTAGAGCATATGTATTTCTCTATAACAATGTTTTTTAACCTTTATCTCACAGCACACTTGAACCTAGTTAAATTTCCATAGCATACTTCAATTATGTTGATCAAAAAAAAAGAGTAAAAAAGAATACTTACTATGCTTTGAACTTCTTCCAAAAATAATTTATTTAGTGATCTTTAAAAATTTTTGCAGCATACCAGTTTAAAAAAAAAAATCACTGCTCTACAGTATATGATGCTTAACTAGGGTGACCAGATTTTAACATCGGTAAGGCCGGACACCATGGCCGGGGGGCAGAGCAGGGCCTGACAACAATGCAAACTTTGATAAGCAGTTTTCGATAATCACTTCTCAGCAACTATTTGTTATTATTACAGTTTAACATTATAACATTAACAAAAATAATATAAAACTCATATTGTGGCGAAATAGCCACATGGCAGCCGAAAACCGTATATTCCCTTCTTGTTCTCCTGCCTGTTCCTGCATTTTTTCCAAAAATCGGTACTTTTTTAAAACCCCGCGCAACGCGGGACAAATTGTTGAAAAGCGAGACTGTCCCGCCAAAAGCAGGATGTCTGGTCACCCTATGCTTAACTAAAAAAACCTCAAAGATAGGCGCCGAGCCATTTTCCTTAATTTAAAAAATGATCATTGTCTCCCTACTGACTATTTGACATATTAAAGATTCTGTTCTCTCCCTAAAGGTTTTTAGAAGAATT
>NW_003852402.1:26382696-26396335 GCF_000181295.1 Otolemur garnettii | reverse complement strand
ACCGTATATTCCCTTCTTGTTCTCCTGCCTGTTCCTGCATTTTTTCCAAAAATCGGTACTTTTTTAAAACCCCGCGCAACGCAGGACAAATTGTTGAAAAGCGAGACTGTCCCGCCAAAAGCAGGATGTCTGGTCACCCTATGCTTAACTAAAAAAACCTCAAAGTCATCCAGGCACGGTGGCTCACACCTGTAATCCTAGCACTCTGGGAGGCCAAGGCAAGAGGATCACTAGAGCTCAGGAGTTCAAGACCAGTAGGAGCAAAGTGAGACCCCCGTCTCTACTAAAAAACACTAAAAACAGAAAAATTAGCTGAGCTATTTAGGAGACTAAAGCAGGGGGATTGTCTGAGTCCAAAAGTTTGAGGTCGCAATGAGCTAGCCTGTGGCCAAGGCACTCCAACCCAAGTGACAGACCAAGACTGTCTTTAAAAAAAAAAAAAGTCAAACAACAGAGAGACCTCCTATAATATCCCTAACAGTTTTAAATACTGATGTGTGGTAGAAAAGTTGAAAAGTGTGTTGACAGCTATTTAACTAAAATCGTACACTGCATTTACAAAGCTGTTTATATGCTATAACTGTTTTAAAGTAAGATTTTAACCTGCAGCTAACAGGCTCATTTTATTTTATTTATTTATTTATTTATTTATTTTTTGAGACAGGAGCCTCAAGCTATCCCCCTGGGTAGAGTGCAGTGGCATCACAGCTCACAGCAACCTCCAACTCCTGGGCTCATGTGAGTCTCCTGCCTCAGCCTTCTGAATAGCTGGGACCACAGGCGCGCACCACAATACTCAGCTTTTTTTTTTGGTTGCAGCCATCAGTGTTGTTTGGCGGGCCCAGGCCTTGGGTGTACGTGGCTGGCACCGTAGCCACTTGAGCCACAGGCGCTGAGCCAGCCAACAGGCTCATTATGACGCACCGGTACAAACAGAGACCACATTAAAGATAGCTGTTGAGGCTCAGTGCATGTAGCTCAGCGGCTTGGGTGCTAGCCACATATACCTGAGCTGGCGAGTTCAAATCTAGCCTGGGCCTGCCAAACACCAATGACAACTACAATCAAAAACAGGTGGGGCTTGTGGTGGGTGCCTGTAGTCCCAGCTACTTGGGAGGCTAAAGCAAGAGAATTGCTTGAGCCCAAGAGTTTGAGGCTGCTGTGAGCTGTGATGCTACAGCACTCTACCCAGAGGGATAGCTTGAAACTATCTCAAATAAATAAATAAATAAATAAAATAAAGATAGCTGTTCACAATTTGCAGGGCTCCGTCCCATCACTCTGAGGAGAGAAGGCATCCCAAGGCCAAATCCTTAGACAAAACCACAGAGTACACATTCAGTATATGCAAAGAAAATACCACATACAAGATATTGATGACCTCAAGCGTCAGAATGCTCTTCTGGAGCATGAAGTCATGCACTGGAGATGGCAAGATCAAAGGCAATGTCAAATGTCCAATAGCAGACCAAACTACCCTTTCTCAAACACCCTCTCCAGGGGCATCCAACCTGCAGCTTAGGGACTGCATCTTGATATTTTGAGGACTGTTTTATCTGTGGTGTCAGGTATCACAAAAAGTATGCACAGACCTGTTTTATTCATCAGCTATTGTGTTATTTAATGTGTGGCCCAAGACCACTCTTCTTCCAATGTGCAGCAGAGGAAAAAAAAAAAAAAGGCTAGACATAACTGCACCTAGATTAATGCCAAAAGTAGCATCATTTCTGTCTTTGATGGGGTTAAGCCCCAAAGTGGGAAGGAACTCTGGATGGAAGCCAGCTAAACTCAGGGCAGGCCAGCAATATAAAGTATCTCCATCATCTCATCCTCCTTTCAGTTCATCATCTGAACCCTCAGAACCTTTTAAACAACTTATTTTTCTTTCTACCTATTTAAAATTTTTATTTTTACATAGATGTTCTTGGATGAAACTCTCATTCACCTTCCCCATTTCCACTATTTTTTTTTTTTAAATGTATTTCCCTTCAGGGATTCCCGG
Source organism: Otolemur garnettii (assembly GCF_000181295.1). NCBI lineage: Eukaryota > Metazoa > Chordata > Mammalia > Primates > Galagidae > Otolemur > Otolemur garnettii. The sequence goes on along the minus strand of NW_003852402.1, from coordinate 26,394,333 downwards.
TCCCCACCAGAAATTTTTAAACCAAAACACCCAATATGGCAACTTTTCCTGTGGGGACAGATACCCAGCAGAACCTCTGAGCACACAGTATTCTGTCCGTCCCACCAGTTCCTCCAGCCCTGCCAGGCACAGGAGGATGCATGCCCCACATAGGTGTCTCCTTCCAGCCCAACCTCACCTGTTTAACAGACTCATGCCTGCAGAATGTCTGCCCCACATAGGCATCTCCTCCCTCTGTTTGAGAAGATAACAGGATTGGAGTAATCAGATTTATCTCTCCCCCTTTTTAAGAATTTTTTTTCCCTTTTTGTCAAAAGCTACTTATCACTCCTATTGAAAGACCAGATCCTTAAAGAAGTTTATGGTATATAAGTAAAGTAGGGACAGATTTAGAGCATAGAGCCTCTGGCATGTTTCATTCCTGCTTCTCTCAGCCAGCTGTTTAAGCATTCAATGCCAACCTTGTGGCAGGTCCCGTGACACTCAGGAGGCACGTATGGGAAATGGCAGCAATGAAGCAGCAGCCTCTAGGTCCTAGGGCAGGCGTTCTCAAACTACGGGCCCCATGCAGCTGGCCTAGGACATTTATCTGGCCTGCCAGGTGTTTTTGCCGCCACTGCCTGTCCTGCTTAGCAGCCAACTTGTCCTGGGGCCCGCAGTCCAGCCCTCCATCGGTCTGAGGGACAGTGAACTGGCCCCCTGTTTAAAAACTTTGAGGACCCCTGTCCTAGGGAGTGGTTACTTGGGGGTGGGATAGGGAGGGATTTTTGGGTGGGGTAGTGGTTTTGTATTGAAGGCCAGTGATGTTTTGATATTTATTTCTTGATACTGAAATTTGGATCTGAGCGAGCTGTCCCTGTTCTGATGGTGTCCATATGCAAAGTGACAAATTCATAAAGTAATGATCAAATCTTCTTTTCTTTCTGTGCGTATTTTTAAGAAATAGAGCCAACTGATTTTGTATGTAAATACCAAGAGCGATTTACCCAATACTAAACCTGCCGTGAATCCTTCTCTGCTCTCATCCACTTCCTTTTCTGCTGTCCTGGAACCTGTCTCCATTGTGTGATCCAGCCCTGCTTCTGGCTTCAGTCAACAGATCTCAGTGAAGGGTTTTGTGTATTTAGGCTTCATTTCTTTGTCGTTTTCCTACTCCATTTCTGATGGAACAGGAAATTTGCTGATTTCTCTATATACTCTGTAGTCTCTCTCAGTTCATGTTTGATTCCATTCCAGGGAAATAAAAAGTATGCTCTATACACTGCAAAGAAATGTCTTGCAATTTAAGGCTTCCCCCTTTATTAACACTATAAATAAAAACTTATTTTACCCTAAAAACAAAAAGGGAGGCAATGGAGGAGAACTAAAAAGTCAGTGCTAGGTTTTGGAATCACTGATCTATATGGAGTGAAACCAAGTAAGTGAATGAATGTGTTCAGGAGAATATATAATGAAAAATGGTCCAAGATCTGAACCCCAGGAGAACATTGAACACTTAAAGGCTTAAAAACTATCACAGCAGACAGGAGACAGTCCTACCTATTAGTGATACCAGAAAGCTATACATTTATCTTTGAATACTGCTACTGCTTAGAGTATTTGTGCTTTTTTTTTTTTTTTAGAAGTCCTTAGAGCCTGCTTAAAAGCCAAAAGAGAAAATCAGTTACAGGATTATAAGATCACCACCTTTTATTGTTTTAAATTCTGCCCAGTTAGATCACAGATAGGAATTAGGTCACAATCTCTCAATCCCTGGGATAAGAATAAAATGCAAATCTGATTCCTATTCACCAGAATTAGCTCAAATTTCTTATAGTATCCAGCAATCGTATCTACTGTTAAAGATCTACTAGCACTGAATGCTTGTTTTTAAATAATGGTTCATAAAGCCTGAAGGATATTTTTTAAAGGCTTCAAATGGGACTAGTTTTATGGAAGCCAATACAAATTACCTATTTCCTAAAAATTCTGCTTTGCTTCCTCCTTTTAATACTGTCATTTCCTGGAAATATTTACTTAGAAGAAGTTTCTAAAGTACATTTACAATGGAATGAAGCACTAATCCACACCACAGTATGGAAGAACCTTGAAAATATGCTAAATGGAAGAAGCCAAACAGAAGGGGCCATATATTGTAGGATCCTATTTCTATAAAATGTGCTGAATAGTCAAATCCTTAAAGATAGACAATAAATTGTTGCTAAGGGCTGGGGAAGGGTTGGGTAGAGGGTGGTGACTGCTAATAGGCACAGGGTTTCTTCTTGAAACGAAGAAAATCTTCTGGAGTTAGATAGTGGTTGGCAGCTGTACCACATTGTGAATATATTAAAAACTACTCACTATCTTACACAATTTAAAAGGGGTGAATTTTATGTGAATTAAATCCCCAGAACTCACCCTTTTAAAGTATATGAGTTAGTGGATTTCCTTCCATGTTAAGTGAGATTTTAGCATTTTATCTATGAACTAGAGACTGTAATAGTAAAAGAAAGTGAAGGGGAAATAATTTATTATTTGACTATTTTTAGTATATAACATACTCAGCAAATTAACTGAATTTTTAGTAATAAATACATATTCATGAATGACTCTTCTGAAGAAAAGTAACTTTTCAAATTAACAGATTGCATTTGAAGCTAAGTGTCTGTAGTCCAAGCACAGACATGCTGACTCATGTTATAGTTTTAGCGCTACTCAAATATCTCCCTAGGTTTGGTATGTCTAATCTAGAATTACATTCTACTCCTTCTACCCCACTTTTCTACTTATCCTTCAAAATTCAACTCAAATGTCACCCTCTAAAAGTCACCTTGCCTAATCTTGAAAGTTTTGCCAGGCAGCTGGTCACTTCTTTGGTATCCCAACTGATGCCTTTGTAGTCTCTACACGAGGTAGCATTGCCTGTATGATTTTACTTTTGTCTCTCACCATTTTACCTTTGTCAGCACAGAAGGCAAATACACACAAAACTACCGTTTCTTTCTGCAAATAATCCAGAGCTCTTAAAACACCAAAACTCTGTTAGGCTGGCAATCTTAAATTTACAAATGCCCCAGATAATTCTGATGCATAACCATGAACTAAGTACTTAGATTATGTATGAACAAGTGTTCTAAGAAAGTATCTTGTAGTTCCTACCATCCCGGTCAATGCACCTACAGCCCTGCCAACTAAACTGGAAGAAGATTCTGACAAGAAACAGGTAAGGTTTGGCCAAGTATTCCTTCTCTAATCACAGTCAGTGCAGGCACCCAACAGTGCTTGTAGCACTTTTAAACTTTTATGTGCATCACCACCATAATGACAGGGTGAACAGGGTGCTTTAATGGGACTAGATCCTTTACAGCTAAAGATAAGAAACGTCACGCTTTATAGCTGTAAATCACTGTGCCTCTGTGAAAGGAAATTACTTTTATAAAAAGCCAAACCAAAAATTATGTGCTGGCATAAGGGTAATTATATTAGAAAAATGCTTTTCATCATTCTCTACAAATTTGAGTGAGGAAATTAAGTCAGGCACAAATATACTCCCTGAAAGGAAAACACAAAACTCTATATATAAAATGAGTGCAAGGTAATTCTGATCTATTTTTAGCTCTTTCTGAGGTTAGAAAAAATTGTTTAAAATCAGCATTACAACAGTTGAAGACAAATTCAGTGATACCTCAGGTCATGTATCACATGACAAAGTTTCAGTCACTGAAGAACCATATAAATGACAGAAGTCCCATAATAGTATAACAGAGCCAAAAAATTGCCCAGTATTTAATGTACTATGCATTCTACTCAGTGCTGGCACTCAGTGTTAACTGTGAAACAACCTTAGCTTCAGGTGGAATTCCAGAAGAAGATACTGTTTTCACAGGAGATGACAGCTCCTCATGTGTTACTGTCCCTGGAGACTTTCCTGTGGGACAAGATGAGGAAGTGAAAGACCAGCAAAATTGATAATCCTGACCCTGTGTAGGCCTAGGACACTATCTGTGTCTTAATTTTTCAAGGAAAAAAACTTAACAAGCCTGGCGCAGTGGCTCACACCTGTAATCCTAGCACTCTGGGAGGCCGAGGCAGGAGGACCGGTTGAGCTCACGGGTTCGAGACCAGCCTGAGCCAGAGCAAGACTCCCATCTCTAAAAATAGCTGGGCATTGTGGTGGGTGCCTGTAGTCCCAGCTACTTGCGAGGCTGAGGCAAGAGAATTGGTTGAGCCCAGGAGACTGAGGTTGCTGTGAGCTATGAGGCCTTTGCCAAGGGTGACAAAATAAGACTCTGTCTTCAAAAAAAAAAAAAGAAAGAAAAAAAGAAAACAAAGAAAAAAGGTTAACAAATTAAAAACAATTTAAATAGGAAAATTTATGGAGTAAAGATATAAAGAATACTTTTGTTCAACTGAACAATGTGTGTTTTGACAAAAGACTCAAAAATGGTTAAAAACTTTTAAATGTCTATAAGGTAAAAATGTTACAGTAAGCTAAGTTTAACTTGCTGAAGAAAAATAATTTCTGTAAGTGTAGTGTAGCCTAAATATACAGTGTTTATAAAGTCCACAATAGCCATCAATGTCCTGGGCCTTCTCATTCACTTACCACGTACTCATTGACTCACTCAGAGCAACTTCTAGTCCTGCAAGTTTCACTCTTGGCATAAATGCCCTATACAAGGTACAATTTTTACCTTTTACTATGCCTTTACCATAACTTTTATATTTAGATATACAAATACCCACTGTGTAACAACTGCCTACAATACTCAGCACAGTAACATGCTGTAGAGATTTGTAAACTAGAAGCAATAGGCTATACCATAAGGTCTGTGTAAGTGCACATATTGTTCATACAGTGACAAAATTGGTTAATGATGTATTTCTGAGGCAGTACCTCCATCTTAAAGCAATGTAAGACTACATTTTGCTAGGAAGAAATAGCAAGAAAGAGAGAAGTAGCTGCTCCCTAGTCCTTTCCCACCAGAACTACAAATTCACCCAAATTCAGGTTCCAAAAGGGCAGGAGAGGAATATTTTACCCAGACCAGAGGCATTCCACCTTAAGGTGAACTATATTACTCAACAGGGTCTGGTGTCTATGCAAAAGTGAGGGGAGAGAAGAGGGGAGAGAGAGAAAGCTGACTAGCAGCTATACACTTAGATCCTACTCTTGGACATGTTTCTACTTCATTTGTCTAAATGATAAAATATAAAAATATGTACACTGCCAGTTATTACCTACGGGTGGACAGGTTCTGGCATATCCTATATGCAGCATTCTCAGTCCACAGACTCAGACCACCTTGGTTCAAATCACAGCTCTACAAACTATTTAACTCCTGTGTGTAGGATCACATATCTATATAATAGGGATAACACTAATAGCCATATCATTAAATTACTATTAAATAAATTAATGGATGTAACATGCTTAGAACCTGAGTGCCTGGTACACAGTGTTAATAAATGTTTATTTTTACAGAATAAAAACTATACACTAACCTCATATCAAGAATACTTGCCACACTGCACTCTGGTGATTATGATTCACATACTAAATCTGAATTTAACAATTTAGAAATGATTAGTCTTCCCAATAGGTCTTGATGCCACCTCTCTGCTTAGAAATTAAACAGTAATAACCAATTGATAACAGTAAAAATAAATGAAAAGTAATAATTCTTGATGAGACGCTAATATAAAGCATTATCCATCACACATACTGCATTTCTGGAATATGCCATGCTGTCTTGTCTTTTCTCTTTTTTTGAGACAGAGTTTCACTTTGTCACCCTCAGTAGAGTGCTATGTCATCACAGCTTACAGCAACCTCAAATTCTTGGGCTTTAGCGATTCTCTTGCCTCAGCCTCCCAAGTAGCTGGGACTACAGGCTCCCACCACAACGCCTGGCTATCTTTTAAAAGCAAAGTCTTGCTCTTGCTCAGGCTGGTCTCGAACTCAATGAGCTCTGGCAATCCACCCACCTCAGCCTCCCAAGTGCTGGGATTACAGGGATGAGCTACCATGCCAGCTTGTCTTTTCTTTTAGCTTTCATACCTGCTATTCCATATAGCTCAAAACTCATTCAATACTCCCTCCTTCTCCTGGCTGAGCCAGCACAACACTCAAGTTTTTTATTTTAGAGATAGAGTCTCACTTTGTCACCTTCGGTACAGTGCTGTGACATCACAGCTCCCAGCAACCTCCAGCTCTTGGGCTTAGGCAATTCTCTTGCCTCAGCTCCCAAGTAGCTGGGACTACAGACACCCGCCACAATGCCTGGCTATCTTTTATTGCAGTTTTGGGCTCCGCGCCTGTGGCTCAAGCGGCTAAGGCGCCAGCCACATACACCTAAGGTGGCGGGTTCGAATCCCCAGCCCGGGCCTGCCAAACAACAATGATGGCTGCAACCAAAAAATGGCCGGGCGCTGTGGTGGGCGCCTGTAGTCCCAGCTACTTGGGAGGCTGAGGCAGGAGACTCGCTTGAGCCCAGGACTTGGAGATTGCTGTGAGCTGTGATGTCACGGCACTCTACCCAGGGGGACAGCTTGAGGCTTTGTCTCAAAAAAAAAAAAAAAATACAAATTCATTACCCCAAACTAACCAGACTAACAGACACAACATGATAGTGTTGAGAACTAAAGGGGAATTTGAAATCTGGAGACAAAATAACCAATTAAAAAAAAAAAAAATACACTCATGCCTATAATCCTAGCATACTCTGAGAAGCCGAGGGCTGCCTGAGCTCACAGGTTCGAGATCAGCCTGAACCAGAGTGAGACCCTGCCTCTAAAAATAGCCAGGTATTATGGTGAGCACCTAAAGTCCCAGCTATTTGGGAGGCTGACGCAAGACAATCACTTGAGCCCAAGAATTTGAGATTATGGGCAGCACCTGTGGTTCAAAGGAGTGGGGCGCCGGCCTACATGCCAGAGGTGGCGGGTTCAAACCCAGCCCTAGCCAAAAACTGCAAAAATAAATAAATAAAAAGGAAAAAAAAAAGAATTTGAGATTACTGTGAGCTTTGACACCACTGCACTCTACCAAGGGTGACAAAGTGAGACTCTGTCTCAATAATAATGATAATAATAAAAAACTAAAATAAAGGGCAACGCCTATGGCTGAAAAGGGTAGGGCACCGGCCCCATATGCAGGAGGTGGTGGGTTGAAACCCAGCCCTGGCAAAAAAAAAATTAAAATGAAATAGTACATCTCACTTTTCACACTTAAAAAAGAATTCTTTTTCTTTTCACTTCATACACTATGCCTCTCAGAACTATTTCATTTTTAGAAAACTACTACAGTATAAATGTTAGGCCCCTACATCAGAACTATGATGACTTCCAACTATAATGTGCTGCTGGATGATGCTGTCTTCATTTCCTTCTTTCTATTTATTTCCATAGTGCATATGCATCCATAACTCATTATAGCAGATTTCAGTGTATGCCAGAATCTATACAACCTGGATCTGTAGCATAATTCCTCACCAGAGAAAGAAAAGGATAGAACAGATGTTCTCTAATGTGTAAAACTCTGTTATAAGAGTGGTCACGACATGTGTGGAAAAAACTCTTAACTTCAACAAAGCAAATGCATACCATTTCTGATGTCATCATCATTCAGAATAGTGAAGACCAAGGAAGTGCTTGATAATCTGACAAAATTCAACTGGTACTGAGTAGGAGCTGATCAATCTGGACTGAAGGAAATTCCGGACACAGAGGAACTTAAAAAAAAAGTGACAGTCAACTGGCTGCTATTTAGAATTACTGTCAGATATGTCCACATTTCAAAATCAAAACACAGATAATATGTTAAAGCAACAGTATCCTGATAGCCTGAAAGTTTAATCACTACCAAAAGCAGTCTAGGGATTCTTTTTTTTTTTTTTTTTGAGACGGAGCCTCAAGCTATCCCCCTGGGTAGAGTGCCATGGCATCACACTCACAGCAACCTCAAACTCCTGGGCTCAAGCGAGTCTCCTGCCTCAGCCTCCCAAGTAGCTGGGACTACAGGCACCCGCCACAATGCCTGGCCATTTTTTGGTTGCAGCCGTCATTGTTGTTTGGCGGGCCCGGGCTGGGGATTCGAACCCGCCACCTTAGGTGTATGTGGCTGGTGCCTTAGCCACGTGAGCCACAGGCGCCGAGCCCAGTCTAGGGATTCTTAATGTGGAGCCCATGGAGATGGAGGGAATCCACAAATAAACTTGGCAAGAACCTGAATCACCGGAAGCTGTGTGTTAAATAAATAAATAAATAAAGCTTATTTTCCTAGGAAGTAGTCAGAAAATTTTTAAATGGGACAAATGAAAGAAGAACCACAACGTTTCTGGTCAAATTTTTATCAAATAAGCTTATCTGTTTCCAAAAGTGATTTTAAATACATTTTATAACATGTCCATTTTCTTCATGTTAAATTTTTCATGTTTTTTAAGTGAGGGAGGGGGGCCCATTATCAACCAAAGATTTTCAGGACTTAAGAACAGGTGAAATTTTCTGTATTTGTGTGTGTGTGTGTGTGTGTGTGTGTGTATGACAGTCTCATTTTGTCACCCTCGGTAGAGTGTCAAGGCATCATATAGCTCACAGCAACCTCAAACTCTTGGGGCTCAGGTGATCCTCCTGCCTCAGCCTCCCCAGTAGCTAGGACCACAGATACCCACCACAACGCCCAACTATTTTTTGGAGACAGGGTCATGCTCTTGCTCAGGCTGGTCTCAAACTCCTGAGCTCAAGCAATCCACCTGCCTCAGTCTCCCAGAGTGCTAGGATTACAGGCATGAGCCACCACACCCGCCCAACAAGTGAGTTTTCTAAATCACTTTTCTTACTTAAAAAAAAAAAAAAAAACCTTATGCACTAGAATACTTACCAAATAAGTGGCTTTTAAATAATAGGGAAAAAATAATACCTGTATTTGTAAAAGGGATATTTTTTCAAAAAGTAAACTCAAGCCTCAATGGAAAATCAGATTATTAGATTTTTAAGAAATTAAAAATAAGTCTCATTAAATAAAAAAGTAAATTTTAGGAAAGACTAGTGAAATCTGGGTGGTGCCTGTGGCTCAGTGAGTAGGGCGCCAGCCCCATGTACTGAGGGTGGTGGGTTCAAACCTGGCCCCAGCCAAACCGCAACAAAAAAAATAGCTGGGCATTGTGGTGAGCACCAGTAGTCCCAGCTACTCAAGAGGCTGAAGCAAGAGAATCACCTAACCCCAAGAGTTAGAGTTTGCTGTGGGCTGTGTGACGCTGCCATGGCACATGACCCAGCAAGATAAAGTGAGACTCTGTCTCAAAAAAAAAAGACTAAGACTAGTGAAATCCTAATCTCAGCAGGCTGGCTTGCTAGGTTTTAATCAAATCAACTCTTTGAGTAAATTAATTTAATATTTCCTAAGACTATTTATCATTTTCATGATTAATTTTTTTTTTTTTTTGAGACAGAGCCTCAAGCTGTCCCCCTGGGTAGAGTGTTGTGGCATCACAGCTCACAGCAACCTCCAACTCCTGGGCTCAAGTGAGTCTCCTGCCTCAGCCTCCCAAGTAGCTGGGACCACAGGCCCCCACCACAACACCTGGCTATTTTTTGGTTGCAGCCGTCATGGCAGGCCAGACTGGATTCAAACCCGCCACCTTAGCTGTATGTGGCTGGCGCCTTAGCCACTTGAGCCACAAGCGCCAAGCCTTCATGATTAATTCTGAAAAGACAAAAAAAGTCACTATCATCAATATAACATGTAAAGTTAAAACAGATTTGTTTTTGATCAAGGCCATTAACTACAGATCTCACTTATTTGCTCCAAAAATAACTCTGATTCTTCTTTATGTCAGAATTAGGGAGAACCTCTCACTTAAGAGATATTTCAGGTACCTTTTAATTTTGTGACTTGAAGTTTAACTGTTCAGTCATTTTTAGAGATTAAAAGAGCTCTGGCCTGGGTGGAGCCTATGGCTGAATGGAGTAAGGTGCTGATCCCATATGCCAGAGGTGGCAGGTTCAAACCCAGCCCTGGTCAAAAACTGCAAAATATAAAAAATAAATAAAAGAGCTCTGGCCCAAGAGAAAAGACAAAAAAAGGAAAAAATTCTAAAAACAGAAATCCTAAGACTCAGTACCATCATTCATACTTGTGCAAAAAGTCATATATAAAAAACTATTCATTACAGCACTCTTTGCATAGTATAATTTAAGAATGATATAGAAGTCATCAATAAGCAGTTAGTTAAAATCTAGCTACAAGTTTCCTCATAGCAGCCCTTTAAAAAATGAGTCAAAGACCAGGGCAATGGCACGTGCCAACAGTCCCAGCTACTCAGGAGGGTAAGGCAGGAGGATTCCTCTATCCCAGGAGTTCCAGGCTGTAGGAAATATTCTATGATCATGCCTGTGGATATCCACTGCACTCCAATGTGAACAATTTAGCAAGACCTTATCTCTTAAAGAAAAGTCACCTCAAAGATGTATTGGTGGGAGGGTGGGGAAATCAAAGCATTTGCAAGAAAAGGAGAAGCCAGGACCAGTCACTCTGGTCCTTATGGAAAGGATACACAATGAAAACAGTGGTCCTCTAAGACTGCCAGCATGCTGAAGGCCAGATGAAACGGCAGATTAATTTTCTCTATGCAACCTTTGGAGCCTTTCTAATGTGCTCTACATATGTGTTTCCTAGTCAACAACGCAACAGATTGACATATTTTGTTTTTTATGTTTTTTTAAATGAATTTATGGGTAGAAGAGATACTTTTAGCCAATGTGTTGGTTCAGATAGAATACTAACCAGTAACAATGCCAAATGATAGAAAATAACAACTTTCCTAAAACCTTTTTCCAAAGACTCATGCAATCATTCATCCAATAACTTCAGTGACTACTATGTGTCAAGAATTAATGAGCAACGTCCAGGTTACCCAAGACTTCCTGCCCTCATAGAGCTTTAGTGTGGAAGAGAGATAAACAGTAAATAAACCTTGGGCAGTAAAAAATGCTATACAGAAGAAAAGGGAATACTGGGATAAAAGAAGGTATAGGGTAAGGAAACTGGTTTACAAAGAACTGTTAATGCAGACCTCTTTGAGTGAGTCAAAAACTGAACAATACCACAAAGCAAGCCATGCAACAAACAGGTGGAAAGCCCTGTGGCTGGAATAAGCTTAGCTGCTTATTGTTCAGGGCACAGTAAAGCAACAGTGCATCTGCAGTGGAGTGCAAAAGATGAGCTCAGAGGTGAGCAGATCCCAGATTCACATGGCATTGTAGGTAGAAGGAAAAAAGACAAGATTTTACTCTGTGATGAAGAACCTCTACTGTAGCCTTTTTAGCAGGAGAGTAATATGATCTATTTTAAAAGATTAGCCTAGTTGTTGGTCTAAAATGAGGTAACACAGCAGGCCAGGCAACAAATGATGGACAGAAATCCAAGAACAGAATTTCAAGAGAGATGAGGAATGTGTCTGACTTAAGATGTATTTTGAAAGTAGAGTCTACAGTCTCGGCACCTGTGGCTCAAGTGGCTAAGGCACCAGCCACATACACCTGAGCTGGAGGGTTCAAATTCAGCCCAGGCCCGCCAAACAACAATGAAATGATGGCTACTTGGGAGGCAGAGGCAGGAGAATTGCTTGAGCCCAAGAGTTGGAGGTTGCTGTGAGC
>NW_003852402.1:26378813-26380947 GCF_000181295.1 Otolemur garnettii | reverse complement strand
AGCCCAGGAGTTGGAGGTTGCTGTGAGCTGTAATGCCATGGCACTCTACCCAGGGGGACAGCTTGAGGCTCTGTCTCAAAAAAAAAAATAAATAAATAAATTCTGGTATTAAAAAAAATAAGGACTTTTACTGATTATGGACCAACCTACATAATAAAAGTATGGCACTAAAAAATATATAATCTTTTAATCCTTTCTAAGAATTGGAGAAAACAGTTCTTTTAAGCTACATATGACATTAAACTAAAAATCACCTACTTTTAACCTTTATAGAACACAAATAAAGGCACTATTCATTATAGAGATGCTGCCAACAAGATAATGCAAAATTAAGATTAAATATTACTTTCTTAGTTGAAGCATAAAACATAAATGCCTAGAGCAAATTAAATTAATGTATGCCAAATGCATTGAATCACAAGGACTTCAACTTATTGCATTAAACCATTTCGGTGAATTTCTAAAGAATCCATAGAATTAATTTTTTCACTCAAGGCTTTCACATTACTGTGCTATCTTCACAATCAAGCAAAAATGGAAAAATACGTGTAAAACGTTTGGTTCACTATGTATTTAGAGAATTATCTTCCATGTAAATTTGCACTACACACTCAGTCAACAACCTGAGTAACGTTAAAATACCCTTGAGGCTCCACACCAGTAACATAGTGGTTATTGTGCCAGCACATAACTGAGGCTGAGGGATTCGAACCTGGCCTGGGCCAGCTAAACAACAGTGACAACTGCAACAGAAAAGACCTGGACATTGTGGTGGGCGCCTCTAGTCCCAGCTACTAGAGAGGCTGAGGCAAGAGAATCACTTAAGCCCAGGAGGTTGAGGTTGCTGTGAGCTGTGATGCCACAGTACTCTACCGTGGGCGACCTCTGTCTCAAAAAAAAAAAAAATTACCCTTGAGAATATTTGACATACAGGTCTATCATCCCCTATTCCCCATTATTCAATGGAGGTCTCAATAAAAATGGATCATTGTGGGCCATGTGCCCTCAATGATAATTAAATAAGACCACATTGTAAGAACCTTCCGATGCATGTGACAATTAAACCTCCTTCCACATTCACGACACAACAAATCTTGCAGAATCAAAGTTCACATTCTTAGACTCCAGTGCTATCCACTCTACTTCCCTCATTTCTAAGAATTTCTACCTTACAGGACGCCTTCTCTAAATCGAGCACCTTCAGGTCAGCAATACACTGATCCCCATTTCAAATACATTTAATCGCAACCGCACAATACACCATTCTTCGAAGCCTAACAGGTCTGCTATTTAAACACAAATAACCCCAAATTTTAGAAAAACGACTAAGATCAAAAATACACGTCCACCAGACTACAATCAATAACAATTAAGCTGCAATTTAGTCACTTTAACTGGCGTATTGAGCAACAGAGATGTTCAACTAATTTCTTTCATAAAAAGTGACAGAAATTTTTCATCTTTCGTTTTCGTTAGCTGCGAAAATCATCTCACGTCTGAAGACTTGGTATTACGTAAAGACTTTACAAAAATCAAACAACTCACGGCTCTATATGTACTTGTCCAGCACCGTATTCATAAAGAGCCCAAGAACGGTTTAATAATTAAAGCACACAAAAATCGACAGGCAAAGATTTCACAAGATCCCCACAACTGCAGCCCTCCCCTAGCCTTCTGCTGAACTATTTCCTCAGAACAGAAACAGCGCTGAGCAGAGTTTGCCAAGCGGAGTAAAATCACTCCTCGGAGATAACGAGCGGAAACGCGTCTCGCAGCGCGGGGATCGCGGAAGCGAGGGCGGCGGGACGCGGAGCCCCCACGTCCCCGGACCGGCGGCCAGGCCGAGCATGTGCCGCCCGCAGCGGGACGCGCGGCCGCCGGAGCCTCCTCCCGGGGCGCAGGGCCCCGCCCGGCCTCCCCTCCGGGTTCATTCATTCTGCACCCGCCGCCGCCGCAGCTCAGCGCTCCCGCCCGGGCCGACGAGGGGCCGCCGGGCCTAGGGGCCGCGTGTGGCCACACGCCCCGCCGGGAGTCCGGGACCCGCCGCGGTTCCCGCGCGCTCGCAGCCTCCGCCCGGGGGTGGTCTGAGAGGCCATGGAGGCCCGCGCCGGCCCGCGCCCAGGGCAGGAGCCCC
>NW_003852402.1:26374986-26378194 GCF_000181295.1 Otolemur garnettii | reverse complement strand
GGGGGAGGCGGCGTGGGGCGGCGCGGGCTGTAGCTCTCGTGTCCGAGCCTGCCGCGCGACAGTGGGAATGGGAGGCCGGCGCCCGCAGGTTTAGCCGCGGCCACGCCCGCGTCTGTGGACGACGTAATAGAGGCTCGGCCTCCTACGTGGCCCATTCATTCATTCATCCTTCGTTCATTCAACTTGCTGCATTGCGCGCGGTCCCAACTGGCGCGGCAGGGGACCGCTGTGGTCTGACTGATCCACCCGCTCCTTCGAGGGAAGGGCAAGACCGAAACCCGATATCACGGCTTCCAAATGTGGGTCTTTCTACTAATGCAGACCCTGGAGAGGAAGTATTGATGTTTAAATTTCTCATAAATCGGGTCTTCTTGATATAACCTTTAAGGCTCGAGGTAGGCTAAAGGAAAAGGGTTTGGAACTAATTGGGGCCTGGAATATGGGTAGAGAATGGCTTCTGAAAGCCTGGTCCTAGCGGTGGAGATGCAGAGTTGCTAACTGGACGAATGACCAGGGAGAGGATTAAAGAACTGAAGAACCCAGAATAATGGAGGGATTACTCAAAGAGAGGGAGCCACTACAGATAGATGGCTTAGAGTGGTGATGCCCCCAAATGGGGAAGCATTTGGTACTGGTGAGTGAACGCTTGCCATAGGATGAATTTTTTAAAGGCATTTCACTTCATCCTCACAGCAGTTTTAAAGAGAAGGTATCTTCTCCATTTCTACAAAGAGGCTTAGAGAGTTAACTTTTTCCCAATGTTATGGCAGGAGAAAGTGGAGCTGTTTTGCCCCCAGGCAGGTCTGCCAAACAACACGGGCCCTTAACTACTTAACTACTTACCCTCTTAACCACAGTGTTTCATAGCAAAGTAACACAGATACCAGATGATGAGCGAATGAAGAGGTAGGGCTGACCATGCCTTCCAGGAACTTAGAATCCAGTAGATGAGAGAGACAAGTAAACAATTACAATCCAACCTGGTAAGGGCTATAATAGAGGTTCTTTCAAGATACTGTTTTAGCACAGAGGCATTAACTGCTTGAGAATTCAGGGAAGGCTTCTTAAAGAAGTAGAATCCTAAATGATGAGAAATAGTCCCGGTAGGGAACAAGATAGGGAATAGCCTTTTGAAATGGCATTCGTCTGTGGTGGGGGCGGGAGGGATTGCACTAAGGAAACTGAGAATATGAATGCAAGAATCCTAGAAAGAACACAGAAAGATTTTGTGCTGGGTGCAATGCTAACTGATTACATGGATTATCTCAATTATAAAACATAAGAGTAGGCTTTATTTATTCCCAGAACCATTTGGATGAGAAGGCAAGACTCAGGTAATAATGAAAACTTGATGAGAACTTCAAATAACCAGAAGTCTGAAATCGGTGGTTCTATGACTAAAAGAATCTGGGAAGGTGACACTAAAGAAAGATAATTTCAGATTTTTTGTCTTTTTTGAGGCAGAGTCACATTCTGTCTAGAGTGCCATGTTGTCAGCCTAACTCACAGCAACTTCAAACTCTTAGGTTCAAGCATCCTTCTGCCTCAGTAGCTGAGAGTGCAGGCACCTGCCACTAGGGTTGGCTAATTTTTCTATTTTTAGTAGAGACATGGTCTACCTTCACTCAGACTGGTCTCGAACTCCGTAGTTCAAGTGATCCTCCTGCCTCAGCCTCCCAGAGTGCTAGGATTATAGACATAAGCCACTACGCCCAGTCTAATTTCAGAATATTTTATAGAAGACCTAAGAGAATTCATCCTGGTAGGCAGAAAGGAAGACTGACTGTCGGGTTAGAAGTGTATAAACCTGCAGTTAGGGCAGGGCTTGGCAGGGAAGACACATCTGCTCAGTGCTGCATCATCCTGAGCAGAGAGCAGAGATCCACTTCCAAGATAGCTCCCAAGGTGAGCATGTAGGCAAGGCAGGCAAGTTGGTGCAAGCTGTTAGTTCCTCTCCAAGAGGGCCTCTCCCTGGGGCATCTTGGGCTTCCTCACTGCATGATGGCTGGATTCCAAGACTAAGTGTTCTAACAAGCCAAAGCAGAAGCTCATGCCCACAGTCCCAGCTACTCTGGCAGCTGATGTGGGGGATCCATTGAGCCCAGGAATTCAAGGTTGCAGTGAACTATGATGGTGCCACTGCACTCCAGTCTGGGTGCCAAAACAAGGACTTGTCTCCTTGTCTCTTTAAAAAAAAAAAAAAGGTGGAAGCTGAATCACCTTTTTTGTCCTAGCATTACAATCACCATAATCTGTAGGGCAAACAGCCACAAAACCACCCAGTGTCTAGGGTAAGGGACATGGGCTCCACCTCTTAAAAGGAAAATGGTGAGATTTGGCCAGGCGAGGTGACTCATCCCTATAATCCTAGCACTCTAGGAGGACAAGGCAGGTGGATCGCCTTAGCACAGGTGCTCAAGAATAGTCTGAGCAAAGCCAGACCCCATCTCTCCTAAAAATAGAAAAACTAACCGGTATTGTGGCAGACACCTGTAGTCCCAGCCTTGGGAGGCTGAAGCAAGAGGATCTCTGAAGCCCAAGAGTTTGAGGTTGCTGTGAGTTATGATACCAGGGTACTCTACCCCAGGGCAACTCAATGATACTCTATCTCAAAAAAAGAAAAAGAAAATGGTGACATTCTAGGAACTAGCAGAATATATGTGATGGAAGGTATAGTTGTTGCCAACTTTAGAAAACACAAACTGTCATATGTGTGATATTTGTCAGAATATGCTTACTAGCCACCTGTCAAGAGTCATCTGGAGCACTGGTAAAAATAAACATTCCTGAAGTTCTTCCCCCAGAGATTCTAATTCTCAAGGTCATTGCTGAGATCTGGGAATCTGCATTTAAACATCATAGGTGGGTGCAGCACCAGCCACATACACAGGGGCTGGCAAGTTCCAACCTAGCCCCAGGCCTGCTAAATAATAATGACAACTACAACAAAAAATAACTGGGCATTGTGGTGGGCACGGGTAGTCCCAGCTACCTGGGAGACGGAGGCAAGAGAATCACTTAAGCCCAAGAGTTTGAAGTTGCTGTGAGTGCTGTGACTCCATAGCACTCTAGTCAGGGCAACATAGTGAGACTCTGTCTCAAAATAAATAAATAGGCTAGGCGCCTATAGCTCAACCGGCTAAGGCGCCAGCCACGTACACCTAAGGTGGCGGGTTCGAATCCCCAGCCCGGACCCGCCAAACAACAA
>NW_003852402.1:26366847-26374310 GCF_000181295.1 Otolemur garnettii | reverse complement strand
GTCCCTCATTTTTTTCACCTATGAAATATACTTACTTTCATGTGGTTGTTGTGAAGTTTAAATGATATAACACAGTAGAATCTCCATAGCTGACCACCTCCCTACATTGACCACCTCCATATGTTGACCAATTTGATACAGTCCCTTGGGGGTAGTCAATTTACAGAGATTCTACTATATATATAAAGTACTCAAAACAGTACGTAACTTTTAGCAAGCATTGTTATTTTTATCATTTGATAGAACCAGGTATAGTTTTCTTTAGGATACCAGGTTTTGTTTTGTTTTGTTTTTGAGAGAGTCTCAAGCTGTTGCCCTGGGTAGAGTGCTGTGGTCTTATAGCTCACAGCCACCTCCAACTCTTGGGCTCAAGTGATCCTCTTGCCTCAGTTTTTCTATTAGATAGGGTCTTGCTTTTGCTCAGGCTGGTCTCAAACTCATGAGCTCAAGCTGTCCACCTGCCTCAGCCTCCAAGAGTGCTAGGATTACAGGTGTGAGCCACCATGCCTGGCCAGGACACCAGTTCTAGTTTTAAAAAAACCATAACTTCAATTAGCTAGCATGAAATTCCATTACAGTATTAATTTAAAATACTTCTTTTTCATGTCTGTTTGATTTTTTTTTCTGTTCTTTCCCCCCCTTTATAACAACTCAAACTGTATTCATCTGGAAAATAAAATCTGAACTTCTGATTTATGTAAATCCTGTAGAACAGAACATAATCTAGAAGAACAGGTTGCCACATAGCATAAATGGAAGGCTCAAATTAGAAGGCTGCTTACGAATCCTATTTACTATATCCAGGACAGAGACAGAGAATAAAACAGTGATTACCAAGGGCAAGAGGTGGGGTGGGGCAGAGAATGGGAAGATGTAGGTCAAAGGATCCAAAGTAGCAGATATTTTGGATGAACAAGTCTAGAGATATACCAAAATTGTGCTATAGATGGGATTCATGCTAAATGAGTAAATTTTAGCTGCACTTGCCACAAAAATTAAAAAGTGGGTAACTGTCAGATGACATGTTACCATGGTTCAGTAGAGTAACCTTTTTACTATCTAAATGTATCGCATAACATCCTGTTGTAGACCTTCAACGTACACAGTAAAACTTATTTTTAAAAAAGAATCCTGTATACTACATCCGTAAAATATGGATAAAATATTGTAAACTTATTGAATGGATTCCTTCAAGGGAGGGATGTCGATCAGCTGGAGAACAGAGGTAAAAGGGAAACTTTTTACTCTGCACACTTATGTCTTGGATTTCAAATCATGTGAAGCTTTTATCCATTCAAAATGTAAAATAGGTACTCAGTTTACTGATTTCGACAGTACTCCAAAAGGTACTCAAAGCTCTTCCAGGCTCGGCACCTGTGGCTCAAGTGGCTAAGGCACCAGCCACATATATCTGAGCTGGCGGGTTCAAATCCAGCCCAGGCTCACCAAACAACAATGGTAGCTGCAACCAAAAAATAGCCAGGTGTTGTGGTGGGCACCTATAGTCCCAGCTACTTGGGAGGCAGAGACAGGAGAATCACTTGAGCCCCAGGAGTTGGAGGTTGCTGTGAGCTATGATGCCACTGTACCCAGGGTGACAGCCTGAGACACTGTCTCAAAAACAAAGCTCTTGCAATTCTGATCAGAAAGATCTCAAACCTGTGCAAAAAATCAAGACCTCATCCCTAAAAAATAAGTGAATAAATAAGAAAAGTTAGCCAGACATGGTGGCATGTGCCCATAGTCCCAGCTACTTGGGAGGCAGAGGCAGGAGAATCACTTGAGCCCCAGGAGTTGGAGGTTGCTGTGAGCTATGATGCCACTGCACTCTACCCAGGGTGACAGCTTGAGACACTGTCTCAAAAAAAAGCTCTTGCAATTCTAATCAGAATGATCTCAAACCTGTGCAAAAAGTCAAGACCTCATCTCTAAAAAGTAAGCGAATAAATAAGAAAAGTTAGCCAGACATGGTGGCATGTGCCCATAGTCCCAGCTACTTGGGAGGCTCAGGCAGAAGGATCCCTTGAACCCAGGAGTTTCAGGCAGCAGTTAACAATGATTATCCCACTGCACTCTAGCCTGGGTGACAGAGTGAGACTCTGTCTCAAAAAAAGAAAAAATAATGCTATCATGCACTCAAAAGTCAACAAAAAGGTAAAAAGGTGCTGGTCCAAGGTACTGAGTAAATGATTACAGTGGCCAGGTGGCTTAACTAAGCTAACAGCGCTAGGCAGAACTCTTAGTTAACTAATCTTTTTTGGCTATTTATCTGGCCTTCCCTCTGCTGTTTCTTTCCAGTCTTTGCTCTCTCTGGGACTCAAAGTGTAAGTGCCTTTGCATTATGGTGTAGGGGAAAAGCAAACAAAAATGCTGCTTTGGAAGAATTAGAGTTCTGTTCTATAAGATTCTCTATGCCCTCAAACCCTGTTTTACTGCCTCCACTCCTTCCCATCACCCACCCCCAAATATTCTGGGTTTGCTGCCTTGGTCTTACAACTAGTGGGTGCATAAGTACTATTGACCCTGTAGGCAATCACTTAGGTCTTCTTTATCTTCACCACCACTGTGTCCCTGGGGCCTAACGTGTGGGTCACTATATGTTGGCTCTCAGTAAAAATTTGTCAAGGGAATGAATCAATAAATGCAGGCTGAAAATAAGCACCTGTTTGAGAATGGTTGACATAGATTCCTGATCCATAGTGAATGTTATGGAAAGCAAAGGAAGTTGAAGTTTATCTCTAAACTTTTCAACTTGACTTCCTGGAGGGCAACAGAGCTTTCCTACAAACTGTCTAATGCTTTGCAGAGACAACATAGACTAGTTCAGTTTAGAAAAATGGTCCATCAGTCACCTTTGGCAGAGGCCCTGTTGCAATTCATAAGCAATAGTTATCAGGCAGAAGTATTTGCTTGCTAGTTCCTTTATTGTTTCTTACAGCATAGGGAAACTGTTTTGTGGGCGATCAAGATAGCAGGATCTGTGAGAGGAGAGTTCATGAACACTGACTCAGACAGACAGTGGGTGGGGGAGGAAGAAAAGGCTGCACACTGATTTTTAAAAAGAAGAGGAAAATGTCTGCTGGCTTTTATTCATGCCTTCAAGAGAAGTAGCTGAGCACTTAGAAACTTAACCAATACAATCTGTAAGAACCTGGGTAGGGTCATTCAGGGTCACGGGCACTTCCTACAAAGTGCTATCTCAAGGTGGAAGGCCCTGAGAACGATGAGACCCAGGATAATCAGAGTAATAAGGCTTACCTTTGTTTAGTGCTTTCTGCTGTACAAAATGGTTTTGAATGTTATCTTACCCAGGGATAACCTTTAAGTGCGTGCACCAGTGGAGCCCATCATCGACTCTACAATGTTCCTCTAAATGTAGATGGAGAGGTTTTCCAGCACACATCTGTCTCCTTGCTGTGAGCAGTTTCCAGTGAACACAGAATTCCAGAGGATGGTGACTCAAGACTTTTGGCCAGAAGCTGGACTGGAACAGGAACTCTGTAAGGCATGTCCCATTTCTCTGCCTGTGTACGCCACCCTTTCAGGTTCCCAAGAGAAATATTTGCATTCCATATCCTTGAGCTTTACTCACTACAGTGATGGCATCTTCAGCCCACCCAACGTGAACTGTACTCCCATTTCCTCCTTCTTACTGGGCACCACCCAATTTTCTTTTTAGGACACTCCCATCACCTTCTTTCTTCTTCCCCTATTATCACTTGTCTCTCAAGTCCTGTTGATTTCTTGTATGCTAATTAGTTATGTCACTTGCTGAGTAGTTGCATCACTAATTGTAAAACACTGCCCACCTGATTCTATTAAGATTAGATTTTTTTTTTTTTTTTTTGAGACACAGTCTCACTTTGTCACCCTCAGTAGAATGCCATGGCGTCATTGCTGACAGCAACCTCAAACTCCTGGGCTCAAGTGATTTTTGTTGCCTCAGCCTCCCAAGTAGCTGGGACTATAGGCTCCCCCCTACTTTTAGGGAGGGGTCTCACTTTTGCTCAGGTTAGTCTCGAGTGAGCTCAGGCAATCCACCCACCTCTGCCTGCCAAAGTGCTAGGATTACAGGCATGAGCCACTGTGCCTGACCTTAGAAATGTTTTTAAAATCTTTGTTTCTCTTCTGAGTACCATGATTCAGGATCAGATATACTCTGGGGCAGAGGTATTCAAACTTTGGAGTGCTTTCTTACATTAGAGGCAACTTTAACCTGCTGGTGAAGGGGCCCCACCTGAGATCTTCTGAGCTCAAGTCAGATCTCCTGCACCTATGTTTTTAACACACTCCCCAGGGAACACTGAAGAGTCCAAAGCTTGAGAGTCAATGTCATATTATCTGATCTGTTCAAGAAAAACAACATGATTGCAACAGTGACCTTAACACTTTATTTACTCCTTTTTTGCTAAACTCTTCTGACCCAATACCCACATCTTTCCTACTACCTAGTTAAATTATCATGGTCCCAGTGTTAGCCCCTTTCCTCTCCTGAAATTACAACCAATTGAAAAATACATGTAGGATTCAAAATACTGCCTTCATTATTCATAGAGCTGATTGGAGAACACAGCTTCGATTCTGCTGTTAGTTGGGCTTAATAATATTCCCTCACCAGTCTCCTAAGTGCAGGCATAGTTACATAGTCACTTAGCATAGGCAGACAACCACAGGCCCCTTAACTCAAGACAGAGCAGGAAGGAATGCATGAGGGCAGAATGCAGGCCACTAAGGAAGGAGGAGGAGGAGGAAAGAGAGAAAGACAGGAGGAGAAAGAAAGAAATGCTAAGAAAAGGGTAGGGTAGAAAGAAGACAGAAAGAAAAAAGGCTGCACACACCCAGTCCATTTCTTTTCAGTTCACCAATCAGAAAACTTACTCCTAAGCACAAAACCACTTGACTCAGATTTTCTTCCTTCCTTTCTCTTTCTTTCTTCCTTTCTCTCTCTCTCTCTCTCTCTCTCTCTCAATAGAATCTGACTTTTTTTTACCTGAGCTAGAGTGCAATGGGTCATCATAGCTCACAGCAACCTAAGACTCCTGGGCTCAAGTGAGCCTTCTGTCAGCCTCCGAGAACAGCCAGTGCTAACAGGTGCCCACCACCACACATGGCCAATTTTTCTATTTTTTTTGCAGAGACAGGATCTTGCTTTTTCTTAGGCTGATCTTAAAACCTCTGGTCTTGGCTCGGCGCCTATGGCTCAAGTGGCTAAGGCGCCAGCCATATACACCTAAGGTGATGGGTTTGAATCCAGCCTGGGCCCGCCAAAACAACAATGATGGCTGCAACCAAACAATAGCCGGGCATTGTGGCAGGCGCCTGTGGTACCAGTTACTTGGGAGGCTGAGGCAGGAGACTCGCTTGAGCCCAGAAGTTGGAGGTTGCTGTGAGCTGTGATGCCACAGCACTCCACCCAGGAGAGATAGCTTGAGGCTCTGTCTCAAAAAAAAAAAAAAACCTCTGGCCTCAAGGGATCTTCCTACCTTGGCAGCCCTGAGTGCTAGGATTACAGAAGTTAGAGAAGACCCAAAGGCAATCCTCTTTTAAAATGAAGCCATTCAATGCTAATTCCAAAGTTGTAGAATTTTGTCTGTTTGGTCATTTTACTAGCAAGGATTTAAAATACTTCTATAGGCCATGTTAACAGGCCACGTTAACTTTTTGCTGGTATTTCAAGTTTGTATTTCTGGAAATTATAGCTTTAAACTTGTTGGCACTGAACTCTGAAGTTATGAAACAACTCATGACATGGCTTTTCTTAGCTATTCTTTCTTTTTTTTTTTTTTTTTGAGACAGTTTCACTTTGTTGCCCTTGGTAGAGTGCTCTGGAGTCATAGCTCACAGTAACCTCAAACTCTTGGGTTCAAACAATTCTCTTGCCTCAGCCTCCTTAGTAGCTGGGACTACAGATGCCTGCCACAACACCCAGCTATTTTTAGAGATGGGAGTCTCGCTCTAGGTCAAGCTGGTCTCAAACTCCTGAGCTTAAGTGATCTGTCCACCTCAGCCTCCCAAAGGGCTGGGATTACAGATGTGAGCCACCATGCCCCACTTTTTTTTTTTTTTTTTTTTTTTTTACAGAGCCTCAAGCTGTTGCCTTGGGTAGAGAACCGTGGCATCACAGCTCACAGCAACCTCCAACTCCTGGGCTCAAGCGATTCTCCTGCCTCCACCTCCCAAGTAGCTGGGACTACAGGCGCCCGCCACAACGCCTGGCTATTTTTTGGTTGCAGCCATCATTGTTGTTTGGCGGTTCCGGGCTGGATTCGAACCCACCAGCTCAGGTGTATGTGGCTGGCACCTTAGCTGGTCATGCCCCACATTTTAACTAGACTTTTGCCTTCTCCACTACCCCTCTCGTGCCACTTCTGAGAGGCCCTTGCTCACGGCTGTCCTCCTCCACTCATTGCTCTAAGTGTTGGAATTTCTTTCTTTTCTACACTCCCTAAAAAGGCTCAACATTTACATGGCTTTAAAATTATACCTAGCCCAACCTCTACTCTCCAAACACACCTCTCCAACAATCTGCTTCATGTTCTATCTCCACTGGGATGTCTCAGAGGTATCTATAGCTCCCAAACAGAAGTATTCATTTCCACCCTCGTCACACTCCCCAAACTGGCTCCTTTTTCCATCTTCCCTATCTCATAAATAGCATCACAGTCAAGTGAGTCATCAAAGTGTCACCCAAAGCATCTTCCTCTTTCTCAACTCTTACATCCAATCAATCCATCAGCAAGTTCAGTCATTATTTCTGCTTTCATAATCCATCCCAGCTCTCTTCCTCTCCATCTCTACTGCTACCACCTTTCATATCACCGTCATCTCTTGACTGCAGTATTGCAATAGCCTCCTTATGAATCTTGCTTTAGTCATGCTGTTTTCCAAACCACTTATAGGGCAGCCAGTGTAACCTTTTAAAAATATAAATCATATCATGTCACATCTTTTATGTAGCTGCCTGCTACATTGAGAATAAAATCTATAAGCATGGCCTGTATCCTAATTCCATGTTGTCACAACCAAGGCCTGCAAAGCCAACATGGCCTGGCTGTTACCCACCTCATCTCATGCCACTCTCCTCCATTCTGTCCACTCTACTCCAGCACATGGTAAGCTATTGCCAACCCATCAAGTCCCTCAGCCTACAGCTTTCTCCTTCTTTCCCACCCACAAACTTGGTTTCTTCTCTGGTCTCGACTTTGTAAGACCTTCCCTGGCCCCACTAAGTGAGTCTCCCTGTTGGGGTGTGGTCCATCCTCTGCTCACAGGCATTGAGACTCGACCTCTGCAATCATCTTTCTTTGATCCATTCTTCTTCTACCTTATGCAATCAATGTTCAATGAGTCCAGTTGGTTGCTTATTCAAATCTGTTTGTCCTCTCTGTCTCTTCCTATAGCACAGTCCAGAGAGACATCACTGGTGGCTTTGGAGGATGGACAAGATTAGAGAGAACAGGCTC
>NW_003852402.1:26353538-26366302 GCF_000181295.1 Otolemur garnettii | reverse complement strand
AAAAAAAAAAAAAAAAAAAAGTACTTGTTACTTTCTAAGGATGTGTGAGCAGGGCAGCTGTTTTGTTTTCCTGGGTTACCTCGGACAATCTTGCGGTCAACGTTACTGCAACTAAAGGCAGGAGCCGGTAAAACCCAACCCCGCCGCCCTCTGCACGCGGCCTCCTTCCCACAGAGACTACATTTCCCAGAGAGCCACGCGGGGCAGTGTCTCCGAGGACCCGGATTGAAGCAAGATGGCGGGCTCACGGTGAGGCGCCGTCAAGGTAACCGCTGCTGTCTCCTCTGGTCGAAAGCACTTCAAAACTGGGCAGTCCCAGAAGGCTTGTCTGCAAGTGTAAAGGTCTTCTGTCTGTCCTTCCCGTTAGGGCGAAGCCGCCGGCATCCGCAGGCTCTCTCGGTCCTGCAGAATGGCGGGCAGGTGGCCGCCAGCTTCCTGTGGCACCCCCCTCGTGCCGGCAGACACCCGGCGGGGCTGAGGGACTCCCTTTAAGTCGAAGCCTTTCGGTTTGGTCCCTGGGTGTTAGTCTGTGCTCCTGTAGGATATTTTTCAAACCTCTGACCGTCCGAGGCTCTGTAGCTTTTGCTTCGGAGTTGATTCCGGGCCAAGGGAATTCTCTGAAATTCACTTCCTTGAGGTGAATAATTTGACCCCCGGTGGGGTGTGTTTGCCTCTGGGCCTCGGGCAGAGGGGTTCTGATGTCCGGAGAATGTCCTTTTTGATCAGAGGACCTGGATTTGGGTTCCACCCCTGCTACTTATTAAGCAGCGAACTACTGGGAAGGTAATCGGGTGACCTCTCTGCGCCTTTGTTGTTCCACTGTGCCTGCTTCCCGGGGCCATAAGTCAGAACACGTAATCTATAGGAAAGTGGTTGTCAATTGTGCAGAGCACACCGTAGGGACGCAGGCTTAGCAGCGGCAGTAGTGCACTGACACTGAGGAATCGGCCTTCGTAGTTGACTAATGGGAGGGCCCATGTATCAGTACTAAGGGAAGGGCACAAATAGTCGCTGAGACCGATTAAAAACAAGGGGTGTAATATTGGTGGTTTGTCATTTTTTCACAGCGGCCCATGGAGATTGTGGTTGCTTCCCCCATTTTACTATTGAGGAAGCTGAGGGCCATGTAGTTAATGACTTGCTCAAAGTTTCCCGATTTGTCAGTGACTGACCACAAAGTCCTTCGAAGTGAGTCATTTAAATTTTGTACTTTAATTTCTTCGTGGATCCAAAGGAAGATACCGCACATGATTAATATGAGAGTAAAATGAAAGGGTGGTGAAGCACCTTGGAAAGTTAAAAAATTTACACTTAAATAAGATGGTGAATTTTTTATCTGGGACTTTAGGACTTCCCATGCATTCCTCTAAGTAAGTATTTAACAGGCCAAGGGTAGTCCTTTTTTGATACCTTATTTAACTAGAAACAGAATACTACTCTAAGTGATGTAGTGAGAGCTTGTGTATGGGATCTGGGAGCTGATAGCAGACACACAGCATTATGAGAGTATATGTGCTGTGTATATCATGTGAGTGACTATTCTTTCTTTTTTTTTTTTTTTTAGAGACAAAGTCTCACTTTGTTATCCTTAGAGTACTGTGGTGTCACAGCTCACAGCAACCTCCAGCTCTTGGGCTTAGGTGATTCTCTTGCCTCAGCCTCCTGAGTAGCTGGGACTATAGACGCCCACCACAACGCCTGACTATTTTTTTTGTTGCAGTTTAGCCGGGCCAGGTTTGAACCCACTACCCTCATATATGGGGCCCATGCCCTACTCACTGAGCCACAGGCCCTGCCTGTGAGTGACTATTTCTAAGAATAAATACTGTGTACTCCTTGAAAGCTGCACTTGTGTTTGCATTTAAGAGAAATAGTAATGGACACATTTCTGGATCTAGGTAATGTTGCTCTTTGTTCTATTGCTAAATCATGTGGAATTGCAAAAAAAAAAAAAAAAACTTTTTTAATTGCAAAATTTGTTTAAAAGCCTGTATTCAATTGGCTGCAGTTCTAGGTAGTGATTCTTCTTTTTTGTTTTAGTCAGGTTTTTTTTTTTTTTTTTTTTGAGACAGAGCCTCAAGCTGTCACCCTGGTTAGAGTACCATGGCCTCACAGCTCACAGCAACCTCCAACTCCTGGGTTCATGCGAGTCTCCTGCTTCAACCTCCCAAGTAGCTGAGAACACAGGCGCCTGCCGCAACACCTGGCTATTTTTTGGTTGTAGCCGTCATTGTTGTTTGGCGGGCCCAGGCTGGATTCAAACCCACCACCTTAGGTGTATGTGGCTGGTGCCTTAGCCACGTGAGCCACAGGCTCCGAGACCGGTTTTTTTGTTTGTTTGTTTTTTGTTTTTGAGACAAGATCTGACTTTCTCACCCCAGCTTGAGTGCAGCAGTGTCACAATAGCCCACTGCAACCTTAAACTCTTGAGCTCAAGCAATCCTCCTGCCTCAACCTTACTATTAGGCTAATTTGCTCAGGCTGGTCTCAATCTCCTGGACTCAAGTAGGCCTCCCACCTCATCCTCCCAAAGTTCTACGGTTATAGGTGTGAGCCTCTGTGCAGTTCTCTTATGTTGTCTTGCTGTGTTTAATATAGTTCAGCACTTATGTTTATGACTGATTTTTTCTTTATCTTTTAAGCAGGGATGAAAATTGATTTCTCTTAGAAGCAGATTTTAAAAGCAGTGTTTCTTCAAAACATCTTTTTTCATAAGTATCTTGATACACCATGGCTGGAACAGCAGTAAAATGGGTGATATCAAAGAGAAGTTTCTTGAAACATTTATTTCCAATCCAAAGTAAGTGAAAATTTTTGTAATGCTTTAAAAGCTTTACACTTTAAAAAATATTACAGAAAACGATTAAAGTATTTATTTATTGTATGTTGTATATGCTTGTTATTTGCAAGAGTGTTTCAATAATGGAAAATGGGAGAAAACCTAAATGTCAGTTCAGAGAGGAATGTATTTATTATGTTGTATCTTTTTTCTTTTTTCTTTTGAGACAGAGTCTCGCTATGTTGCCCTTGGTAGAGTGCCATGGGATCACAGCTCACAGCAACCTCAAACTCTTGGGCTTATGTGATTCCCTTGCCTCAGCCTCCTAAATAGCTGGGACTACAGGTGCCCAACACACGCCCAGTGTCTTTTTTTCTTGGTAGAGACAGAGTCTCACTTTATCGCCCTCAGTAGAGTACTGTGGCGTCACACAGCTCACTCAGCTCCAACTCCTGGGCTTAGGCAATTTTCTTGCCTCAGCCTCCTGAGTAGCTGGGACTACAGGCACCCGCCACAACGGCAGTCTATATTTTTGTTGCAGTTCATCTGTGGCCCGGTTTGAACCTGCCACCTTCGGTATATGGGGTGGGCACCCTATCCACTAAACTACCAGCGCCGCCCTATTATGTTGTATCTTAACTGTGAATATCATGCAGGTGTTACAAAATGGAAAGATCTTCAAATGGAAGGTTTTAGTTCTTTTTTTTTTTTTTTTTTTTTTTTGAGACAAGAGTCTCATTATGTGGCCCTCAGTAGAATGCTGTGGAGTCACAGCTCATAGCAACCTCCAACTCCTGGGCTTAGGCACTTCTCTTGCCTCACCTTCCTGAGTAGCTGGGACTACAGGCGCGCCCACAACGCCCGCTATTTTTTTTTTTTTTTTTTAATTGCAGTTTGGCTGGGTCAGGTTTAAACCTGCCACCCTCGGTATGTGGGGCCGGCACCTTACTCCCTGAGCCACAGGCACTGCCCGTTTTACTTCTTCTTAAAATTTGCAAATAAAGGGTAAATTCACAGTTTCATCTTCCAGAAATAATCATTGTCAATATTTTCAGGATTCACTTCTTATTTTTGCTCTATACGTAATCATTTAAAGAACTAAATGTAGGGTCAGTGAGTAGGGCGCTGGCCACATACAATGAAACTGGCAGGTTTGAGCTGGCCCGGGCCTGGTACACAACAATGACAACTGCAGCAATAACAACAAAATAGCTGTGGCATCATCATAACTCATAGCAACCTCAAACTCTTGGGCTCAAGTGATATTCATGTCTCAGCTTAACCTACTATATAGCCCAAGCTATAGGTATCCACCAAAACACCCAGCCTATTTTTTTCTATTTTTGGTAGAGGTAGGGTCTCACTCTTGCCAGGCTGGTCTCAAACTCCTGAGCTGAAGCAAATCCCCCTTCTTGGCCTCAATTTCTACCTTTCTTTTTCTTTTTTCTTTTCTTTATTATTATTATTATTTTTTGAGACAAGAGTCTCTCTCTTTGGTCCCAGATAGAGTGCCATGCTGTCCTAACTCATAGCAATCTCAACTTGTTGGGCTCAAGAGATCCTTTTGACTAGCCTCCAAAATAGCTGGGACTATAGGCTCTCACCACAATGCCTGGCTAATGTTTCTGTATTTAGTAGCAACAGGATCTCTCTCTTGCTCAGGCTGGTCCCGAACTCCTGAGCTCAAGCAATCCACACATCTTAGCCTCCCAAAGTGCTAGGATTTACAGGTGTGAGCCAGCATGCCCGGCTACCTTAGTTTCCTAAAGAACTGCTTGTAATCTAATATTTTCTTGAAAGCCTATTAATACATATTTGACAGTCAAAGCATGGGCCCAAGTGTATAAATAGAATATTAAAATCTTATTTTTCTGCCAGTTGTGCTGTCCTTTTCCTTCATGAACTCTGTTCTCCCATTTCTAAAGTTGGCATGATTAGCAAGCTATAGCAGATTTGCTTTTGCATGTTTAGGTATGGCAGTCAACATTTTTTTTTTTTGCAGTTTTTGGCTGGGGCTGGGTTGGAACCCACCACCTCTGGCATATGGGGCCAGCACCCTACTCCTTTGAGCCACAAGTGCTGCCTGGCAGTCAACATTTTTATACATCTCTGCTTGACCTTAACTCTTCCTTCATTTGTAATTGAAAATTTCTTATTGATTAAAGGGAAAAAGAGCTATTTAAAGACGAGGGTAAAAATCAAAATAGTAAGTATCTAATCTGGTGACACTTGAGACAGGGAAAAATGTTTTGCCCAGTAAAAACCGTTGTTGAATAGAATGTTCAGAAGTTTGTTAAGTCCAACTCTTATAGGAAGCTTTCCATCCCTGCTCCTTTACTCACAGGATTCCGAGCATAATAACATTTATTATGTTATATTCAAAGTAAAATCAATTTAGAATCAAGTAAACAGAGAAGGAGATTGCTGAGAGACATTAAATATAAAGGGAGATAAAACAAAAACACAATGAGCTTTTGAATATTTAGTAGCATTTTTGTTGTTGGGAATTGGAAAAGAGGTCCCTGCTACTTTGCCCTGACGAGCACTCAGCCCCAAGGCTAATGAGAAGTTAGACCTAATCAGTTTTTACAGTCTATGCCTTGAAACAGCAATTAGTAACTCACAGGTTAATCTGAACAGCAGTTAGTCTGTCCTTGGGTAATTGAAAATTATTTTGTGTCTTTTCCCCCCACTTGATTTCCCACTAAATTTGTACTGGATCTAATTCATTTTTGTGTCCCACCCTTTCTCGCATTCACAATGAGAAATAAATAAATGTTTGTTGAAATGATCTGAATGGATTAGAATTACTGTCAAAATATCTAGTTAGCTAAGAATTAATTAGAAAATCTTTTCAGTGGTACTCAGTGACCTAACTTCTTACATCTTTTTTTTTTTTTTTTGAGATAGAGTCTCACTGTCGCCCTGGGTAGAGTGCCCTGGTGTCATAGCTCACAGCAATCTCAAAATCTGGGGCTTAAGAGATTCTCTTGCCTCAGCCTTCCAAGTAGCTGGGACTATAGGCGCCTGCCACAAAGCCCAGCTATTTTTGTTATTGTTGTTGTCATTGTTGTTTAGGCAGCCGGGGCCGGGTTCAAACCCACCAGCCCTGGTGTATGTGGCCGGCTCCCTGACCACTGAGCTACGAGTGCCAAGCCAAGGACTGAGTCTTATTTGTCGTTTAATCCTTGGTCCCTATTAGAGCCCTGTTTCATAGTAAACAGTAAATGTTGGTTGAATGAGTAAAACTAGCTTTAAATTTATGTGGGAAATTTAGTAATTAAATCTATTTTACTATTTGTGGTTTTTGCAGATGGAGCTTTATATTGCGTTTGTCATAAATCTACATATTCTTCTCTACCAGATGACTATAATTGGTATGTATTGAAATTTAGTTGAACAAAATAACAATTTTGACTGTATTTGAAAAGATTCAATTTTATTTCTTGTTTTGGTGTTTTCTGCTTTCTTTTTTGATTTTTTCTTAATTTTGTTTTTAAAAATTATATCAGTGATCTTATTTACTCAATATCTAGGCTTGCAAAGGTTAAATTAAATAAAAATCATTATCATTGTATTTCATTGGATACTTAATTTGTTGTAAAACAGACGTATTGTTAGAAATGCTATCTTTTTGGGCAGTGCCTGTGGCTCAGTGGGTAGGGCACTGACCCCATATACCAAGGGTGGTGGATTTGAACCCAGCCCTGGCCACACTGCAACAAAAATATAGCTGGGTGTTGTGGTGGGCACCTGTAGTCTCAGCTACTTGGGAGATTGAGGCAAGAGAATCACCTAAGCCTTAGAGCTAGAGGTTGCTGTGAGCTGTGACGTCAAGCACTCTACTGAGGGCATTAAGTGAGACTCTGTCTCTAAAAAAAAAAAAAAAAGAAAAAGAAATGCTATCTTTTCTTTCTGAAGCATGCTTTAACTTTTTGGAAAAGTTAATTGTTTTTTATAGTTTTAGAGTTTATATTGACTAGCTTAAGCAATTATTTATCTTATCTTTTGTTTGACATTAAATACAAGTCAGGTATTTAAATTACAAGTATTTAATGTAACTACCAGTTAGTTGGTACTTTCTCAATACTAGTCACTATGAGAAGAGCTAGGAATAACATATGATGTTGTCTTTTTTTTTTGTAGTTTTTGGCCAGGGCTGGGTTTGAACTGGCCACCTCCGGTATATAGGACCAGCGCCCTACTCCTTTGAGCCATAGGCGCTGCCTTAATGGTTTTTTTTTTTTTTTTGCAGTTGTTTTTTTTTGGCTAGGGCCGGGTTTAAACCCACCACCCCTGGTATATGGGGCCAGCACCCTACTCCTCGAGCCACAAGCACTGCCAGTCTTTTCTCTTTATAGTAGTCTGATGTGCAGAAACTGTGGTATATATTCTTTTTTTTTTTTTTTTCTAGAGACAGAGTCTCACTTTATCACCCTGGGTAGAGTGCCATGGTATCACACAGCTCACAGCAACCTCCAACTCCTGGGCTAAAGTGATTCTCTTGCCTCAGCCTCCCAAGTAGCTGGGACTACAGGCATCCGCCACAACATCCCACTATTTTTTGGCCGGGGCCGGGGTCTGAACCCCCTACCCTGGGTATATGGGGCCGGCGCTTTACTCACTGAGCCACAGGCACTGCCTTGTGGTATATTTTCTTAAACTATGTTGTTGTTTTTTTGTTTGTTTGTTTGTTTTGAGACAGAGCCTCAAGCTGTTCCCTTGGGTAGAGTGCTGTGGCATCACAGCTCACAGCAACTTCTAAGTCCTGGGCTCAAGCAAGTCTCCTGCCTCTGCCTCCCAAGTAGCTGGGACTACAGGTGCCTGCCACAACACCTGGCTATGTTTTGGTTGCAGCCATCATTGTTGTTTGGCGGGCCCAGGCTGGATTTGAGCCCTCCCCCTTGGGTGTATGTGGCTGGCGCCTTAGCCACTTGAGCCACAGGTGCCGAGCCAAACTATGCTGTTTTTATTGCACATTTTAATAAAAATTTTTTTCTTTTCTCAACACTGGTTTTAATTGTACATGTAGTGAGTGCTAAGGTAGGTAGTGGTGAGATTGGACTAGGTAACATTTTTAATCTTGGAAAGGTTGAGTTATGTTAAATGTTTTGCATTGTGTAAAATAAATTCATCTTTCATCAAAAATCAGTTGATTAAATGTTCATTAAATTCATATTATGGTATTCAATCTTAAAATCATGGCGAAACAATCTAATGCCTTATCTTCTGTTAACTAAAATATACTTTATAGTTTAATCAGTAGTTAAATACTGGTTATATACTATAAAGTATATTTTGTTGTGGTAGTTAAGCTGAAATGTTCTATTGAAAATCTTAAGTCTTCCCCTATGTTGTGGGTACAGGTTTGCCAATCTAGTGATGTAGTATCTTCTCTTTAGCAATTTGTGGTTAATTTTAGCTCTAAAAGGAATCATTCTGCCTTTTATACAGTATAACTCACTTTCTGAAACATTCTTTTCTAGCAAAGTAGAGCTTGCTTTGACATCTGATGGCAGGACAATAGTATGCTACCACCCTTCTTTGGACATTCCATATGAACACACAAAAGTATGTATGGGGAACTTTCTTGTAGTTTTTAATTTGCTGTTAGAAATGTTTACATTTTCTTACAGTATTCAAAGAGGGAGGGTGTTGTCTGATTTCCTCTGTTTGGTTTAGGTCTTTTTTTGGCTTTTTTTTTTTTTTTTAGAGCCAGAGTCTCACTTTATCACCCTCGGTAGAGTGCTGTGGCGTCACGGCTCACAGAAACCTCCAGCTCTTGGGCTTAGGCGATTCTCTTGTCTCAGCCTCAGCCTCCCAAGTAACTGGGACTACAGGTGCCCACCACAACACCCTGCTATTTTTTTTGTTGTTGTTGTAGTTGTCATTGTTGTTTTAGCTGGCCTGGGCCAGGTTCTAACCTGGGTGTATATGGCCAGCTTGTATACAGCTTGGGTGTATATGGCCAGCGCCCTACCCACTGAACTCCGGGTGCTGCCAGTGTAAGTGGTTTTGATTTTGTTTTAATACAATGCATTTTAGTTGTACACAATGTTTTCATTATTTTATATTTGAAATACTTTTTTCTATTTCTTTAAGATTTTATCTATTATACTTGGTAATGTTTGACTGACTTTTTGAGGAGACAATCAGTAGATAATCTAAGTCATCACATTTAGTGGTATCTTTTTTGTTTTTGACACAATGTCTCACTTTCATACTAGAGTACTGTGGTGTCATAGCTCACAGTAGTCTCAAACTTTTGGGCTTAAGTGATCCTCTTGCCCAGCCTCCCAAGTAGCTGGTACAGGTGCCTGCCACAACGCCTGGCTAGTTTTAGAGACCAGATCTTGCTCTTGCTCAGCCTGGTTTCAAACTGCTGAGCTCAAGCAGTCCATCTGCCTCAGCCTCCCAGAGTGCTGGGGTTATGGACGTGAGCCACGGCACCCATCCTTGGTTTCTATTTTTAAAAATCATCACTAGAGCCTGGGTGCTGGTTAGTTTGACCAAATAGATTATTGTTCTTCTGCTAATTTTTATCCAATTTTTAAACCTCACTGATTTGTCTGTCATTTTTTTTTTGCAGTTTTTTGGCCAGGGCTGGATTTGAACCTGCCACCTCTGGCATATGGGGCTGGCGCCCTATTCCTTTGAGCCACAGGTGCCGCCCATGTCTGTCATCTTTATGTCTAAGCCAGATATCATAGCTACTGATCCAGTGTCTCTTTTGTTTCATTCTTTTGGGCAATGTTTAGAAAAATAAGTCTCAGTCAATGACTTTTGTCCTGTAATCCCTCTAGAACACACTACATTGTGTATTTTTTTATTGTCATTTTGTGGCATGTCTTTGGTCACATGCCCTGTTTTAGTAGTTATAACAAGAATGCCAGGTCATTTCTCAGCATCTGACTCTCATCCCCATATGGCTCTTTACATCCCTGATTCTGACCCTTGTCAATTCTCAAAAATTTCCCACTTACTTTAAGAATTTCATAGTGTTGCCTCACCTTCTGACTCTAGTAGAAACTTGGCTACACCCTAGTGACATTGCTTTCCTAGTAGCCATTTGCAATAATTGCTATTTTTTGTCTCATACCCTTTTGTTACTGGGCCTGGAAGTGGGGAAAGTGTCTCTGAACCTCCTCATTGTCATATCTAGACCATTTCTCCTCTTTTCTAACAATTTGTAGCTTTGCAGCTTGTATCATCAAATTATACCATCTATTATCTTTTGTTGCTGTCATCTACCAACTAACTCGCAGGTCATTTCAGTTCCCCCACCCCTCCGCTCTCCTTGTTATTTCAGTATCCATGTAGATGATCTGTGTAATACCTTGGCTTCTCACTTGATCTTCTCTCCTTACCTCAGCTACCCATTCCCTGGACATTCTCTAGAGATGTTCTAATTACCAATAACTGCTCCTCTTCCCTCCCAGTCCATATTTCAGGAAGTCTGCTAGTTTACTACCAATTCCCCTTAGCCTCCCAGCTCTAAAAATTATTCATTCCCTTGAATAATTCTTGGGACCTACAACCACTTTTTCACAGTTCCTGTTATATCTCACATTCTCACTCTCTGACTCTTTCTTTACCCAGCATGGACTCTGTCATAGTTACTCTCCTACCTACATGCCTGCTTCCCCTGCCTCTTCTTTCTTTGTTGCATCTCCTTTGTTATAACAGTTGTCTTCTATCTTACATCATCAGTATTCCTTCTAGTTTAGGGAATCATTCCTATCAGTTTGTAAGCCATCACTCCACTGTCACCACACTGGCCTCCCCACTGTTCTTCAAGCACAGTAGGCAAGCTCTTCCCTGTATTAGAGAGTCTTTGTATTTCCTGTGTCCTTTACTTGAAATGCTTTTACCTTACAAATCCTCATAGTTTACTCCCTTTCCTTAAGATCTTTTTCCTTATTTGTAACTTTGCAAGGCCTTCCTTGGCTCCTGCCTATAAAGTTGTACCTCTGTCACCACCCTCCCTGTTGTCCTTTGATTTACTTTTCTCAATAGCACTTATAATTTCTGGCATGCTGGATGCTTTCTTGCTTTCTGTTTATCTTCTATCACTAAAATGTAAGCTCCATGAGGACAGAGTTTCTTGCTCTGTCTTCAACCCCTGGAATAACACTTTGAATTTGGTAGATATACAATAAATATTTGTTGATTAAATGAATAAAGTTATCTCTCTTCATGCATAAGGGTTTCTGTTTTATTTTTTTTTTTTTATTAAATCATAGCTGTGTATATTAATACTGTCATGGGGTACAGTGTGCTATTTTTATATACAATTTGGAATATTTTCATCAAACTATGGGCTTCTGTTTTAGAGATAAGAGACATTCACATGGGAAAGCATGGAATTTTTTTTGGTTTTCAAGCAGTAAATTGTAGGATGGAATGCAGAATAAGAAACATTCTTGAAAATAAGCTACATCTTGGCTACAGTGGCTCATGGCTGTAAACCTAGCACTTTGGGAGGCCAAGGCCAGTGAATTGCTTAAGCTGAGTTTGAGACTAGTCTGAGCAAGAGCAAGACCCCATCTCTAAAAAAAAAATCTAGCCAGACGCTGCGGCCTATACCTATAGTCCCAGCTACTCAGGAGGCTGAGAAAAGAGGATCAGTTGAGTACGGTGTTTGAGGTTGCTATGAGCTATAATACCAGAGCACTCTACCCAGGGCAACAAAATGAGGCTCCGTCTCAAAAAGAAAAGAAAACATGTTACTGTTAGAATAAAGTGTGTTCTTTTTGAATCCAGATTTATAAGCCTCATAAAGGTAGTAGTAGCAGTACACAGTATGTAACAGTTCGTAACAGTACAGTAATAGTACGCAAATATTCTGAAACATAATTTAAAATTTAGAGTTGATAGTCCTCTTTTCTCAAGAAAGTAGGGATGCAGATCCAGTGGCCCTGTCAGTTCTTTGGGCCCTGGAAAGCATTTCGCAACAAAAACTCTGGTCAAATGCTGAAATATCAACTGAGATTGACTTTAAGAAAGTTAAGATGATTTGCATCTTTTTTTTCTTGTGATTCACACACATTTGACTCTAAGACGTGTTGATTTATTCCACAAATACACAGAAAGATTCTTCTACTTTTGCCAGATGTATATTTTATTCAAGTATTAATATTCTGCAAATATATTTCTAGAATTTAGGATTTCTGGACTGGGGATGGTGGCTCATGCCTATAATCCTAGCACTCTGGGAGGCCAGGGTGGGAGGATCACTTGAGCTCAAGAGTTAGACCAACCTGAGCAAGAGCAAGACCCAGTGTCCCTATAGTCCTAGCTACTCGGGAGGCTGAAGCAAGAGGATCACATGAGCCCAGGAGTATGAGGTTACTGTGAGCTACCATGATGCCACAGTATTCTACCCTAGGCAACAGAATAAGACTCTGTCTCAAAAAAAGAGAAAAATAGAATTTAGGATTTCTATTTTAGGAAAATAAAAGTAGTACCTATGTATTATTTGTTCTTACCTATGTTTCTTTACTCATAATATTTGTTATACCTTATAGAGTATATATTTTTTTTTTTTTTCTTCTTTGTAGAGACAGAGTCTTACTTTATCTCTCTTAGTAGAGTGCCATGGTGTCACACAGCTAATAGCAACCTCCAACTCCTGGGCTTAGACGATTCTCTTGCCTCAGCCTCCCGAGTAGCTGGGACTACAGGCACCCGCCACAATGCCCAGTCTTTTTTTTTTTTTGAGACAGAGTCTCAAGCTATTGCCCTGGGTAGAGTGCTGTGGCATCACAGCTCATAGCAACCTTAAACTCCTGCGCTTAAGTGATTCTCCTGCCTCAGCCTCCCAAGTAGCTAGGACCACAGCGCCTGCCTAGCTATTTGTTGTTGTCATTGTTGTTTTAGCTGGCCCGGGTGGGGTTCAAACCCACCAGCCTCAGTCTATGTGGCAGGTGCCATACCTGCTGAACCACAGGCGCTGCTAAGTATATTCTTTTTTTTTTTTTTTTTT
>NW_003852402.1:26346653-26353181 GCF_000181295.1 Otolemur garnettii | reverse complement strand
GTTGAGCTATAGGCGCCAAGCCAGTATATTCTTTTTGTGACAAGGCTGTTACTTGGTTCCCTTTCTACTTCTTACTGATAGCTTTGTTGCTTTGCGTCTCTGTAACCCAATTATGCGTTGCTTACCAATGGTTGTTGGATGATTTTGTCATTATGTGAACATTACAGAGGGTACTTACCCAAACCTAGATGGGGTAGCCTACCACAAACCTACTGTCTATGGTATAGCCTGCGGCTCCTTCCTAAGCTATAAACTGGTTGTAACACAGTGGTGTTTGTGTATGTAAACATATCTAAATATAGAAAAGGTAAAGTGAAACTGTGGTATAAACGAAATGATAAGAAATGGTACCCCTGTATAGAGCATGTGCTGTGAGGGAGCTTGCAGGACTGGATGTTGCTCTGGATGAGTCATTGAGTAAGTGATTGTGAAGGCCTAGATCATTACAGAGCATTGCTATAGGCTTTATAAATACTGTACGCTATGACTATGCCCAATTTATAAATGTTTTCCTTTCTTCAATAATAAAGTAACCTTAGTTTGCTATAACATTTTTTACTTTATAAAATTTTAAGCTTTTTAATACTTTTTGACTCTTCCAATAACTTAGCTTAAAATGTAAACACATTGTATAGCTGTACAAAAATATCTTGTTTAATATCCTTATTATATAAGCTTTTTTTCTGTTTTTAAATTATTTTATGTTTTACTTTTGTTTTAAACTTTCTTTTTTTTTTTTTTTAGAGGCAGTCTCCCTTTTTCGCACTTGGTAGATTGCCGTGGCATCACACAGCTCACAGCAACCTCCAACTCTTGGGTTTAGGTGATTCTCTGCCTGGGCTTCCCGAGTAGCCAGGACTACAGGTGCCCGCCACAGTGCCTGGCTATTTTTTTGTTGCAGTTCAGCCCGGGGCCGGGTTTGAACTGCCACGCTTGGTATATGGGGCTGGTGCCCTACCCACTGAGCCACAGGCGCTACCCTAAACTTTTTTTTGAGACAGAGTTTTACTCAGTCACCCTCAGTGGAGTGCTGTGGCGTTATAGCTCATAGCAACCTCAAACTCTTGGGCTAAAGTGATTCTCTTGCTTCAGCCTCCCAAGTAGCTGGTACTACAGGTGACCACCACAACACCTGGCTATTTTTAGAGATGAGGTTTTGCTCTGGCTTAAGCTTCTGGAACCTGTGAGCTCAGGCAATCCACTTGCTTCAGCCTCCCAGAGTGCTAGGATTACAGGTGTGAGCCACCATGCTTGCCTTTTTAAACTTGTGTTATGAAAAACTAAGACACAAACACACATATAACCCTAGGCCTATACAGGGTCAGACCATCAATATCATTGCCTTCTACCTCCACATCTTGTCCCACTACAAGGTTTTCAGGTGCACACAGTAACACAGGAAGCTGTCATTTCCGATGAGAACAATGCCTTCTTCTGGAAGGTTCTGCCTAAGGCTGTTTCACAGTTAACTTTTTTATTCTTGAGAC
The DNA here is from genome assembly GCF_000181295.1 of Otolemur garnettii. NCBI lineage: Eukaryota > Metazoa > Chordata > Mammalia > Primates > Galagidae > Otolemur > Otolemur garnettii. The sequence goes on along the minus strand of NW_003852402.1, from coordinate 26,351,694 downwards.
AGGGTCTCACTTGGTCGCCCTGCGTAGTGTGCCATGACATCATAGCTCAGTAACCTCAAACTCTTGGGCTCAAGTGATCCTCTTGCCTTCGCCACCCAAGTAGCTGGGACTATAGGTGCCCTTAGGCTGCTCTTGAACTCCTGAGCTCAAGCATGCCACTCACCTTGGCCTCTCAGAGTGTTAGGATTACAGACATGAGCCATCTCTCCTAGCCAGTTAACTTTTTTAACATAAGTAGAAGAAATGAACTCTTAACAATGATGATAAAAAAAAGTATAGTATAATGAATATCTAAGCCAGTAACATAGTTGTTCATTATTGTAACCAAGTATTATGTACTGTACATAATTGTATGTGCTATACTTTTATATGACTGGTATTACAATAGGTTTGTTTACCAGTATCACCACAAATGTGAGTAATGCATTGCACTATGATATCTGCACGATGAAATCCACAGTCACTAGGTGATAAGAATTTTATAGCTCCTATCATTATAATCTTAGGGGACCACTGTTGCTTATATGACCAAAATGTCATTATGTAGCACTTGACTGTACTTACTCAATTGTGTTACCTCCATGTACTTACATATTGCCTTATAAGAGGTCTTGTTTAATGTACATATAAACTAGATCTAAGTGTATGCTATAACATTTAATACAGTGATAGAATGTAGTTGTTGTCAATAATAGAGTATGAATATAAAAAAGACATCTGTTTGAATTGTTTCTTACCTGGTTGTATATAGTAAATTCAGATTTTTATTGTATTGAAATAATACATTCAATCATCATGCATATGTATTATGGCATGTAAATTAAGGCAGTGTTAGAATCATATTATTATAAATATGTTATCATTATGATAACATTATAACTTTGTAACATAACACTAGTATTACTTAATAATGTATAAATAGCTTGACCCTCTAGAATGGAGGTTCTTAAAGGTTTTAGTGAACTACTATTACTAATAGGAAATGTTGTATTATTTACATGTGTTGGGGAGATAAGATTTTTAGTAATTAATGTCCTTAGGGGGAAGACTACTCAAATAACCATAAGGCATTATTTGATGGTATTTCATTCACCTGGAATGAAAACATTAAAAATTTTCCTGCTTGCAGGTGGCACCTGTGGCTCAGTGGGTGGGGCGTCAGCCCTGGCCAAACTGCAGCAAAAAATAGCCAGGTGTTGTGGTGGGCGCCTGTAGTCCCAGCTACTCAGAAGGCTGAGGCAAGAGAATTGCCTAAGCCCAGGAGTTGAAAGTTGCTGTGAGCTGTGACACCATGGCACTCTACCAAGGGTAAAAATGAGATTCTGTCTCTAAAAAAACCAAAAAAATTTCCTGCTTCCATTGGATAGAAGAAATGTCATTTACAATGAATGATTTTTTTTTTTTTTGTGGTAAGATAGGACTTTTGTTATAAGTTAGAAAGGAAAGTAAAAAGCACCAGAGATTCTGGAAGGGGGAAAGAACTGAAGGACACCCTCAGGAGTCTCCACGTGGGCTCTTTATCTAGGGTTCTTAAGTCTAGAGGATTTTATTAGTATTATTTTTTTTTTGTAGAGAGAGTCTCACTTTATCTCTCCGTAGAGTACCGTGGTGTCACACAGCTCACAGCAACCTCCAACTCTGGGCTTAGGTGATTCTCTTGCCTCAGCCTCCAGAGTAGCTGAGACTACAGGCACCCACAACAATGCCTGGATGTTTTTGGTTGTTGTTGTTGCAGTTTGGCTGGGGCTGGATTTGAACCTGCCACCCTCGGTATATGGGGCTAGTACCCTACTCACTGAGCCACAGGCACCGCCCACTAGAGGATTTTTTTTTTCTTTTTGTTGCAGTTTTTGGCTGAGGCTGGGCTTGAACTCCCCACCCTCTGCATATGGGGCCGACACCCTACTCCTTGAGTCGTAGGTGCCACCCTAGAGGATATTTTTTATCTTAATGATATACAAGGTAGGCTATAAACTTTTATTTATTTATTTATTTTAGACTTTTAAGTTAGAAAATAATGGACTTAATTTAGACTGCTGGAAAATAGAAATAGTAAGGACTTTATTATTGGGGAAAATAAAAACTTTATTTTATTTTATTTTATTTTTTTGAGATAGAAGCTCAAGCTGTTACTCTGGGTAGAGTGCTGTGGCATCACAGCTCACAGCAACCTCCAACTCCTGGGCTCAAGCGAGTTTCCTGCCTCAGCCTCCCAAGTAGCTGTGGGACCACAGTCGCCCGCCACAACGCCTGTCTGTTTTTTTGGTTGCAGCCGTCATTATTGTTTGGCGGGCCCAGGCTGGATTCGAACTCGCCACCTTAGGTGGATGTGGTTGGCCTTAGCCACTTAAGCCACAGGCGCCGAGCTGAAAATAAGAACTTTAAGTAGAATTTTATTATTGGAAAAGAAACCTAAAATTTAATAATAAAATGATAAAGTGATAAAAAATATTTCTGACTCTTCATGGAATAATGCAACTAAGTTGAAACTCTGTTCTGGTAATTTATTAACAGACCCTAGAATACTGTAATGAATTACTGAGGATGGTATTTGTTATATTCTAAACTGAGTCAAATGTCGGCTAACATTCCTACATTTTGATGCTGTTTGTTACTGATTATTTTGTAGCCTATTCCTCTGCCAGATCCTGTGGGTAATAATGAAGAAACACATGATCAAGTGCTGAAAACCAGATTAGCAGAAAAAAGTGAACGACTTGAACAAGGACCCATGATAGAACAACTTAGCAAAATGTTCTTTACTACTAAGCACCGTTGGTATCCTCGTGGACAGTAAGTTCTATTTTTTTTTCCTTGACTCCCACTAGACACACTACAGGAACATACATATTGTTTTTGTATTACCAGTCGTCAGAAGTGATATTCTGCATGGGAAATTTAACCCCAAGTATAGTCAAATACTATATTGCACTTAAATTTACACTGGAGCCTAGGAGTTGGAGGTTGCTGTGAGCTGTAATGCCACAGCACTCTACCCAGGGTGACAGCTGAAGGCTCTGTCTCAAAAAAAAAATTTTTCCCCCTTTGTTGTTGTTGTTTTTGTTTTTGTTTTTTTTGAGACAGGATCTCAGTCACTTTGGGGTTGAGTGCCATAGTGTCATAGCTCACAATAACCTGAAACTTTTGGGCTCAAGTGTTTCTCTTGTCTCAGCCTCCCAAGTAGCTGGTCAGAACACCTGACTATTTTTAGTAGAGATGGGGTCTTGCTCTTGCTCAGGCTGGTCTCAAATTCCTAAGCTCAAGCAATCCGCCTGCCTCAGCCTCCCAGAGTGCTGGGATTACAGATGTGAGCCACTGTGCCTAGCCCTCCCCCTTTGTTTTAATGGAGGAATTTAATGAGAGCTTTCAGTGAATTTTGTAAGTGTTCCTAAAAATTTTTCCATTCTATGATGTATGTTATTTTTATTCATCTTTCTGATATATAATTGTTTGTGTCTTTGGCCCTTTATTCCTTCTTTAACATTTTCAGTTATTACAAAAAAAAAATTGAGTGCAGCAAATGAGTGGCCAGTATATATTGTTCTCAGTTCCTTTGAGAAACTGCAATTGCCCTTGTGTTTGCAAGTACCTAACTTTTATTCTATCTATTCGTATGTACTATCCGACTCTGGCTTTAATTAGTTTTCTTTTTTTTTTTTTTTGTTCTTTTTTCTTTCATGTGTATCTTCCATACCAAACTATAAGGTTTTTATTCTTTACTTTTTTTGAGACAGAGTCTCACTATGTGAACCTTGGTAGAGTGCTATGGCCCCACAGCTCACAGCAACCTCAAACTCTTGGGCTTAAGTGATTCTTTTGCCTCAACCTCCCAAGTAGCTGGGACTACAGGTGCCCACCACAACGCCCATTTTTTTTATGTCGTAGTTGTCATTGTTTAGCAGGCCCTGGCCAGGTTTGAACCTACTAGCCCCAGTGTATGTGTCCAGCACCCTAGCGAGGGTTTTTTTTTTATTGTTGATATTTATTCCTTTGAACAAAATTTGTTCTTTCATTTATGTAACATATAGTAGTTAGCACTGAGATGGCACATTTATAGAAACAATAAATATTCCTGGTTTTTGCTATGTATAATGCATACATTTTTGCCCAAATTTTGAGGAAAAAAATAAGGATGTGCATTATACATAGGTAGTATGGCCTGGACTAGGGGAGCCCAGCAGGGCTCTTTCTGGGGCCCATGGGGTTCCACTCTGGAAGGATCCAGGATCTGGTGGGAGTGGACTGGAACATCCTCCGCAGAGCAGCACAATCAGGGAAGGGGGTAGTGGCAGGGCTGGCAAGGTGAGTGGCTGCTGCACAGAGGGAGCCAAGAGCCCCATGCAGGTCCCAGGGACCTGCCTGATTGCCCACAGGCTCAGAAACTCCTGCCCCACCAGCCATGGCCATGTCATCTATGGTTTGCGATACAGCAATGAGGGAAAGACTCCCAAGAAAGAGGAAGGGGCAGCCTTCACAGAGGGGCCTCCTCAGATGTATCTATCCCAGCTGAGAGCCAGCCACTTTCTCAAGTGTCATTTTCCTGAAAGTTTGGGCCAAAAACATGGGTACACCTTATACACCAGAGTGCATTTTACATGGCAAAATACAGTACTCAGTACATTCATAAAGCTTCTCTACTAAGTGCTAGGTGATCAAAAACACAATCCCCATTTGCAAGTCATTTACAGTCAAGGAGGGAAGATAATAAATAGACAGTTAAATCAAGGAGGGAAGATAATAAATAGACAGTTAAATCAAGTATTATTGAGTGTGGAGAAATGGTTAGGTGTTAACACTGGGGAGTAGGGGAAAAACTCCATAGGCAAAGGAAATAGATGTCAGATAAAGTGTGCTGGGTAAATTGCTGGTAGATTAGATTGTATAGAATCAAGAATATTAATTTATTACACTAAAACATAGCTCTTTTCCTGTTTAAAATAGCCCCTCCCTGGCTCGGTGCCTATAGCTCAACCGGCTAAGGCGCCAGCCACGTACACCTAAGGTGGCGGGTTCGAATCCCCAGCCCGGACCCGCCAAACAA
>NW_003852402.1:26342878-26346109 GCF_000181295.1 Otolemur garnettii | reverse complement strand
AGCCATCATTGTTGTTTGGCGGGTCCGGGCTGGGGATTCGAACCCACCACCTTAGGTGTACGTGGCTGGCGCCTTAGCCGGTTGAGCCATAGGCGCCGAGCCAGAAAGACATTTCATAACCCTGTATCTTAAGTCATTTCCATAGTCTAAGATTTCTTTTTCTTTTTTTCTTATTTCAGGTTAATGTGAGGGTACAATCAGGTCACAATATTTGAATTTGTTAGATAGAGTCCCTCTTATAGTAGTGTCCCACAACAAAAGGGAATGCCATCCACCCCTACATTGTGCCCATTAAGTAGGAGTACACCAGTCCCCTTCTCCCCCCTTGCACATTCCCTCTCCCATAGTCTAAGATTTCTTCTTAGGACTTATAACATCTCTTAAGTTTATCTCTTTTTTTTTTTTTTTTTTTTTTTTTGAGAAAGAGAGTCTCACTCTGTTTTTCAGGCTAGAGTGCTGTTGCGTCAGTCTAGCTCACAGAAACCTCAAACTCCAGGGTTCAGGTAATCCTCCTGCTTCAGCCTCTTTAGTAGCTAGGAGTACAAGTGCCCACCACCAAGCCTGGTTAATTTTTCTATGTTTAGTAGACATGGTGGTCTTTCTCTTGACCAGGCTGGTTTGAACTCCTAAGGTCAAGCAATCCTCCTGCCTCAGACTCCTTTCTAAGTAGCAAACTATAGGCACCTGCTACCACACTTGGTTCATTTTTCTATTTTCAGTAAACATGGGGGTCTCACTTTTGTTTAGTTTGGTCTTGAAGTCTTGACCTCAAGCAGTCCTGCTGCCTCAGCCTCCCAGAGTGCTAGGATTACAGACGTGAGCCACCACATCTGGCCTCTCATATTTATCTTTTATTTCTATCATGTTATCTAGATATTTGAGTTCAGTCCTTCTCTGAGCTTTAGTAATGGCTTTCAGTACCTGTTTCCGTCATTCATGTTATAAATTGGTTCAGTGTTTTGTAAGCATTGTTCATAACAAAAGCATTGAAATTATGAAAATCCTTTAAAGGCATGTAACTTGAAGGGGCACAACTAAAGGCAGGAAGACTATTAGGAGTCTTCTGTTTTTTCCTTTTTTGAGATAGAGTCTCACTATGTTGCCCTCAGTAGAGTGCTGTGAAGTCACAGCTCACAGCAACCTCAAACTCTTGGGCTTAAGTGATCCTCCTTGCCTCAGCCTCCCAAGTAGGGACTATAGGTGCCCACCACAATACCCAACTATTTTTTGTTGTTGTTGAAGTTGTCATTGTTGTTTAGCAGGCCCTGGCCTGGTTTGAACCCACCAGCCTGGTTGTATATGGCCAACGCCCTACCCACTGAGCTACACACTACTAGGAGTCTTCAAACCAAACATACTATCTTTAGACATTGTATCTAGTACTTTTACTGTATTTAATCTTATTTACTTAACCTTACTACTAATTAGCTTTTGACTGCTAATTAATCTCCTGGTATTTTTCCCCCCATAAAACTGCTAAGCACTTTCAGTTGTAAGCAGACCTTAATTAGATGAAATTGATTGTTCTGTTATCTATCCTAATCAAGAGCTCTGCAGAAAAATCTCAGATACTAGTTTATGCACATAAAGAAAAATTTTACCTTTGTGCCTTGTCCTTGCAGATGCATCATCTTCCTGAATTTTATTTTATTTATTTATTTTTATTTTTATTTTATTTTTTTGAGACAGAGTCTCAAGCTGTCGCCCTGGGTAGAGTGCCATGGCCTCACAGTTCACAGCAACCTCAAACTTGTGGACTCAAGTGACTCTCTTGCCTCAGCCTCCCAAGTAGCTGGGACTACAGACGCCTGCCATAATTAATGCAAGGCTATTTTTTTTTGTTTTTTGTTGCAGTTGTCATTGTTGTTTGCTAGACAGGGTGTATGTGGCTGGTGCCCTGCCCACTGAGCTACAGGCGCCACCATCTTTCTTAATTTACATAAGCTTGTGTGTAACCACTTATCATTTAACAAGTATTAATATTTATTGTCTATCTATATTTTTATTTAATTAATTTATTTTTGAGACAGAGTCTTCTTTGTTGCCCTTGGTGTAGAGTGTCATGGCATCATACTCTTGGGTTCAAGAGATCCTCTTGACCTATGTATTTTAGATTAATGTAAGCCATTTGCAAATGTTGGTTTCTAGATATCAGTTACCATTTATTTTTCTTTTTACCATGTTTTAAAACCTTGGTATATAGAAAGATAACTTACTGGATATTTCTTATATCAATCAAAAGACTGGTACACTTTTTGAATTTTTTTTTTTTCAGCTTTTGGTTGGGGCGGGTTTGAACCTGCCACCTCTGGTATATGGGGCCAGCTCCCTACTCCTTTGAGCCACAAGCACTGCCCACTTTTTTACTGTCCACCTTTTTTTTGGAGATGAAGTCTCACATTGTTACCCTTGGTAGAGTGCCTGGCGTCATATCTCACAGCAACCTCAAACTCTTGGGTTCAACTCTTGCCTCAGCCTCTCAAGTAGTTGAGAATACAGGGGCCTGCCACAACGCCTGGCTATTTTTATTGTTTTGTTTTGTTTTGTTTTTTCTTTTGAGACAGAGTCTCAAGCTGTCACCCTCATTAAAGTACTGTAGTGTCACAGCTCACAACAACCTCAAACTCTTGGGCTTAAGTGACTCTCTTGCCTCCACCTCCCAAGTGCCTGGGACTACAGGAGCCCCTCACAACACCCGACTATTTTTTTTTATTGCAGCTGTGATTGTTGATTTTAGCTGGCCCAGGCTGGGTTCAAACCTTGGTGTATGTGGCTGGTGCCCTATCTGAGCTATAGGCACTGCCCCAGCTATTTTTAGAGACAGGGTCTTGCTTTGGCTCAAGCAGATCTGGAACCCATGAGCTCAGACAATCCCACCCGCCTTGGCCTCCCAGAGTGCTGGGATTACAGGTGTGAACCATCATGTCTTGCCTGAAATATACTTTTTAAAAAAGTATTTTTAAACTATACAGAAGTATTTAAAATATAAAATGGAAATCTTCTCTATCCCTATTTTTCCTGTAGGTAAATGCCATTAACCTCTACCTATATGAATAGCCATACCTTATATTATACTCAAATCTGTACTTTTTAAGTTCTAATAAAATAAAACACTTCGGAGAGTTCATCTTTGTGTCACATAGACAGAGCTGACTCGAATCATCTGGCCTTTGCCAACTTTCTAGCTACTTGTTCAGTGTCATATCTGTTAAAGAAAGTGGAAATAGGCTC
>NW_003852402.1:26333806-26342703 GCF_000181295.1 Otolemur garnettii | reverse complement strand
GAGACTCGCTTGAGCCCAGGAGTTGGAGGTTGCTGTGAGCTATAATGCCACGGCACTCTACCCAGGGGGACAGCTTGAGGCTCTGTCTCAAAAAAAAAAAAAAAGTGGAAATAATAATGCCTAATTTGCATAGTGATTTTGAGATAAAATATAATCATACAGGTTATGTACCTGGTATGTGGTTAAGTTCAGTGATAATATGGTACTGATAATTATTGATACTGTCACCTACTCATAGTTTTTCTCTTAACTCACTATTTTTAAGGTATAATTTATCACAAAATAATTCACCAATTTGAAGTTTATAATTTGACAAATGCTGACAAATTGTATGGTTTTATAATTACCACAGCAGTCATAATATAGACTATTTTACCACTCCACAAAGTTCTGTTAGGCCCTTTTGCAGTTGTTTCTCTGCCTGTAACCCCCCCTAGCAATCATCAATCTACTTCCTATTGCTGTAATTCTGCCCTGTCTAGAATTTAATGTAAGTGGATTTATACAGTATGTAATTTTTTGTGTGGGGGTTATTTCACTGAGCATAATGCTTTTAATATTCATCCTCACTTTTGTGAATCCCTGTAGTTTGTCCCTTTTTATTTCTGAGTAGTATTCCCTTGTGTGCCCACTCCACAGTTTGTTATTCACCATTTGATGGACATTTTGAGTTCTTTCCAGTATTTGGTTCTAATGAATAAAGCTGAGTAAATGTTCAAGTACAGGTCATTCATGTTTCATTTCCTTTGGGTAAATTCTTAAGCAGGATTACTGGGTCATATGATAAGGGTGTTTTTAAATTCATAAGAAACTGTCAAAGTGCTTTAACTGTCTTATATTCCTGTAAGGGGTGTGTAAGAATTCTCGTTGCTCCATGTTCTTCCCAACACTTGGTTATTATCAGTCTTTTTGATTTTTGTCATTTGGGTGGGTATTTCATGTTTTGTTATGACTAATAATGGTGAACATCTTTTCAGACAGAGTCTCATTGCTCAGGTTAGAGTACCACGGTATTAGTCCAACTCACAGCAACCTCAAACTCCTGGGCTCAAGCATTCCTTCTGCATTAGCCTTCTGAGTAGTTGGCACCACAGGCTCTAACCACGATGCTTGCCTAATTTTTTCTATTTTTAGTAGAGACAGAGTCTTGCTCTTGTTCATGCTGGCCTTGAACTCCTGTGCTCAAGCAGTCCACCCACCTTGGCCTCCCAGAGTGCTAGGATTACAAGCCTGAGCCGTTTCACCCAGCCTTTAGTCTTCATTTCCAACTGCATAGCTGTGCCTATCAAACGAAATCTGATTTGCCTCTTTGGCAAACCTTGTCATTCACAATATAGGCTTTCACTGGTTTACTAAGTGGTGTATGGCTTTTAATCTTAAATTACACCACAGAACCATATGCTCCTCCACCTTCAAATTAATATGATCATTCTTAGTCTTGATTCCTTCCTTGGACTTTTCATCAACCTTAGCAAATGCCAGAGTCTCCTCAGCTGTCATTTCACAGAAGGAGGAATCAGGTGCTCACCAAACAAGTATCTTTTATAGTTTCTTAAGGCCCATAATTTGGAAAACTTTCTTCTTTTTTAATTCAAGGAAGTTAGTGCTAAAAATTTTTTTCCTCAGCTCGGCGCCTATAGCTCAACCGGCTAAGGCGCCAGCCACGTACACCTAAGGTGGCAGGTTCAAATCCCCAGCCCGGACCCGCCAAACAACAATGACAGCTGCAACCAAAAAATAGCCGGGCGTTGTGGCGATCACCTGTGGTCCCAGCTACTTGGGAGGCAGAGGTAGGAGACTCGCTTGAGCCCAGGAGTTGGAGGTTGCTGTGAGCTGTAATGCCAGGGCACTCTACCCAGGGGGACAGCTTGAGGCTCTGTCTCAAAAAAAAAAAAAAAAATTTCTTTCCTCAGCCCTGCTTTAGCTGCATCTCAGAAATTTTAGTATGTTTTATTCTCATTTTCATTTAGTTGAAAATATTTTCTGATTTCACTTGTGAAATTATTTTCTTTTTCTTTGACTTGTGGGTTTATTTAGCATCTGTTAATTTCCAGTTACTTTGAAATTTTCCAAATGTCTATTACTGGTTTCTAGTTTAATTCTGTTCTGATAAAAAATAAATTTTGTGTGATTTCAGTCTTTTAAAATAGATTGAGACTCGTTTTATGGCCCAGATTATGGTCTTTCTAGGTAAATACATCATGTGCATTTAAAAAGAAAGTATGTTTTCTACCATTTTGGGTGTAGTGTTCTAAAAATATCAATTAGATCTAGTTGGTTGATAGTGGTGTTTCTTTTCTATATCCTTACTAATTTTTGTTTATTTAATCAACTACTACTACAACTGTGGACTTTTCTATTTCTCCTTTCAATTTTATCTCTTTTTTCTTTATATATTTTGAAGCTTTATTATCAGGTATGTACATATAATGTGTATTTTTGGTATATCCTCTTAATGAATTGACAACTTTATTAAAATTTTTTTTATTGTTGCTAATACTTTTTATTCCAAAATCTGCTTTGTCTAGTGTTAATTAGTATAGCTTACCAAGCCTTTTTTTGATTTAGTGTTTGTATGATGTATCTTTTTCTGTTCTTCTACTTTTAACCTGTATCTTTATTTTTAAAGTGGGTTTCTTATATATTAATAGCTGGGGCTATTATAGCATATATTAATAGTTGGGGGCTTTCCTTTTTATCTAGTCTTGACCTCAGTGCCCACCTCTCATTTCAACATGAAGCTGTTTTAAATGCTTTATCCTTTTATTGTCAGTGCTTTCACTCTGCCTCTGCCATATTCTCTTAGCTTACTTTTTTTTTGTTTTTTCTTTTTTTGTTCTTTGAGACAGAGTCTCACTATATTGCCCTCGGTAGATTGCCGTGGTGTCACAGCTCACAGTAACCTCAAACTCTTTGGCTTAAGTGATTCTCTTGCCTCAGCTTCCCAAGTAGCTGGGAATACAGGTGCTCTCAATATATGTGGCCAGCGCCCTTAACCATGGAGCTACAGGTGCTGCCATCTTAGCTTACTTTTTTATTGAAGCTTTATTTGATTATATTCACATTGAATAGTTACTGCCCCTATAGTACAACTTATATATATTACAGTTTATTAGGTGTCTGTTTATGTTAACATTTGTTAGGTGATCTTACTGCTATTTCTCTGGATTATTCTCTTTTTGTTAAAAATGTATCTCCTGTTTTGTAACTTTCTACAAGATTCATAACACATCATCCTCAGTGCAATATATAGCCAGGTTACTGTCTGATAGAATAATATCTCACCTAATTATCTTCACAGCTTTGTAAAGGTGTCCATTCCTCTTTGAAATGATACTTTATTTATAGTAGTTTGGGGGATGGTCCACAGGTAAATTTCCCAGTGATTCTTGAACGTTTTATTTCTGGATTCAGCTGTCAGGTTATATGAATTTATCCAGTTCCATTTTGTCTAGATAGGTCAGGGTTAAGATGTTCCTCATTATCAGATTCTTAATTAAGGTATGTAAATCCTAAATGATCCAAGGGTGTTGCCCCACTTCATTCAGTCTTGAAGCTACACTTGCATCTAATTATTAGCTCAACTAAAGTGGGCAGACTGGGAATGTAGGTAGTATGACTATATTGCAGGTGTCCTCAAACTATGGCACGCGGGCCACATGCAGCCTGCCTAGGACATTTATCTGGCCTGCCGGGTATTTTTGCTGCTGCTGCCTGTCCTGCTTAGCAGCTGACCCGTCCCGGGGCCCACAGTCCAGCCCTCCCAACAGTCTGAGGGACGGTGAACTGGGTCCCTGTTTAAAAAGTTGGAGGACCCCTGCATATAGGGTTGATGCAAAAATAGTCCAGCATCTGATAACTATTGTTGATTAGATTATCTTGGTTCTAAAGCCAATCTAAAGTTAAGTCTTTACTATTAAATTTGTGAATTGAGTTTTGCCTTTTCCTATCCTGGTGATCCTATGTATGTTTGGATGTCTTTTTAACATCATGAGGTTTTCAGCTTCATACCAAGACTAGGTACTATTAGTGTGGGAGATGGGCGCTGAAACCTGGGATGTTGGGTTTAGAGTTAATTTGAAATTTTAGTTCTCTATGCTCTGCCTTTGCCTGAGTGAGTCATTTTAGATTCAGTTTTGCAAAGGTTGATTTTACATATAACGATCATCACACAGGAAGTAGCAGAAGCTTGGTTGTATGTATAACTGTTGCTGTAAATGTTTGGGCCGGAGTCGCATCCTGTGTCGCTTCTATCCATATTATAAGTGATGGAAACAAATTAAAGTAGCTTAGCCACTACATTGTCTTTAGATGAAGTCCTGGGGCTTCAAACATATTCTTTGAAAGACAAATCTTATGTACATCCATTTATTTTCTACTCCTACAGGAATTCACATTCAGTAGTGGCTCTGTAAATAGTTGTTGAGGACACAATTCTAAATTGCATTGTCCCCCACAGCTCCTTTTGGCCTTTATTGTTGCCATTGCTGAAGAAGCAGAGCATGTCTGTGCCCTCAGTGGCTGGCTTCTCTGTACAAGTTCCTCTTCCTTTCTTCAGTCTTCTTTATTTGAAAAAAATCACAAGTGATAGAGCATTCCTTACAGTATAATTCTTTCTAGAACACATCATTTTAGCAGTATTTATAGATTTCCTAATGGTATGTTCTTTTTATTTTTATTTTTTTTGTTTGTTTGAGACAGAGCCTCAAGCTGTCGCCCTGGGTAGAGTGCCATGGCATCACAGCTCATAGCAACCTCCAACTCCTGGGCTCAAGTGATTCTCCTGACTCCGCCTCCCAGGTAGCTGGTCCCACAACACCGGGCTATTTTTTAGTTGCAGCTGTCATTGTTATTTGGTGGGCCCGGGCTAGATTTGAACCTGCCAATTTAGGTATATGTGGCTGGCGCATTAGCCACTTGAGCCACAGGCGCCAAGCCTTATGGTGTGTTCTTTACTTCTCATGTTAATTCAATCTCAATAATTTTTTTTCAATTATCAATAATTTTATTGAAACTCTTTTTACATGTGTAAAGTTCATGTACTATATTAGTTTCTCTTGCTGGTTTCTTCTCATATCTGTTGCCTCTAAATTTTGGAGTACCCCAAGGATAAGTTCGTGGACCTCTCCTCTTTCTTGTTCCATTCTTGAGGACAGTGATCTCAGGCTCCTGGCACCTTCATGTTGATGGCTCCCAAATCTATCTGTGTTCAGTACCTCTCCCTTGACCTCTATACTTTTATATCCATCTCTCTATTTGACATATGAAATAGGTATCCCTAATATAATGTGTCTCTGTTTCTTTCTTTCTATTTTTCTTTTTTTGAGATAGAGTTTCACTTTGTTACCCCCAGTAGAGTGCTGTGGTGTCATAGCTCATAGCAACCTTAGACTCTTGGGCTGAAGCAATTTTCTTGCCTCAGCCTCACAAATAGCTGGGACTACACGTGCTGGCCACAGCACAGGGCTATTTTTTCTTCTTGTTGCTGTTGTCATTCTTGTTTTAGCCGGCCCAGTGTATGTGGCTGGCGCCCTACCCACTGAGTTGCAGGTGCCACCCCTCAAGCTGTTCTTGAACCTGGGAGCTCAGGCAGTCCACCTGTCTCACCCTCCCAGAGTGCTGGGATTACAGGTGTGAGCCACTGCGCCCAGCCTTGTCTCTGTGTTTCTATTGGTCCTCTGAAAACCAGCTTTTCCTGCAGCCTTCTCTCAGTTAATGCTGGCTCCATTCTTCTAGCTGCTTGGGCCAAAGCCCTGGTATCAATCTGGACTCTTTTCTTTGTCTTATACCTAACATCTGGTTTATCAATGAATCCTATTGGCTCTATCTCCAAAATATATTCAAATTTGAATGCTTACCACCGTGACCTCTGCTACTGTCCTGGCCTAAATCACCATTGTTTGCCTGATTATTTTATAAATAGTTTCCTAAATGGTCTCCCAGGTCTGCCTTTGCTTCCCTGAAGTCTCTTCATAGCATAGTAGCCAGGGTAACCCTGTTAAAACTTCCATTCTTATAATTTTTCTGTTGAAACCCCTTAAAGAGTTTCCCTTCTCCCAGTAGGTCTACCAGAACCTACAACATGATCTGATCCTCCCTGACCTTTCTGTCCTCATGCCTACTATTCTTTCCCTGTTTACTCTGTTCTGGCCAGATGGCCTCTTTCCTGCTCCTTGAGCATGCCTTTCCTTCCACCTTAGGTTTTATACCTGCTGCTTCTCTACATGGAATACTTTTTTAGAAACAGAATCTCATCCTGTCACCCTTGGTAGAGTGCCATGGCATCACAGCAACCTCCAGCTCTTGGGCTTAAGCAATTCTCTTGCCTCAGCCTCCTGAGTAGCTGTGACCACCGGCACCCGCCACAGTGCCTGGCTTTTGTTGTTGTTGTTGTTGCAGTTTGGCCAGGGCTGAGTTCAGACCCGCCACCCTTGGTATATGGGGCCAGCGCCCTACCCACTGAGCCAAAGGCACTGCCCCGCATGGAATGCTTTTTCTGCCATTATCAGTAAAGCTAGTGCTCTCACTTTCTTCAAGTTTTTACTCAGTGAAACCTTCCCTGTCCCAATGTATTTATCTTGTTTTTCTATCTCCCGTACTAAACGTAAGACCCATGAGAGTGAAGACTTTGGTCTTGTTTTGTATAGTACAGAATCGTTAGGACCTAGAGGTAGTGTCCTGGCACATAGTAGATGCTCACTCACTCAAAAATGAATAAATGATCCAGATTTTTATAGTATTCCTTAAACAAATAGAAAGTTAACATAGCTCTATTAAAGGTAAAACAAAGAAAATGATGGAAGGAAGACTGGATAGAAAGTAGGAAGGAACTGGAAAATAATTCTGACTTGCTGAAATGCATAGCAATCTTATAAATGCATGAATAACAGTAGTACTTATTTAAAGAACTGGATACAAAACAAAAAGTTAGCTACTCCCAACAGTAAGAAATAGATTTGAGGACCTAGATCTGGTTTTATTTACTTATTTTAGAGATGAAGTCTCCCTCTGTTGTCCAGGCAAGAGTGCAGTAGTATGAGTATAGCTCACTATAACCTTGAATTCCTGAGCTTAAGAGATCCTCCTGCCTCAGCTTCCAGAGTAGCTGTGACTACAGGCACATGCCACCATGCCTAGACAATTTTTTTTTTTTTTTTTTTGGAGACAGAGTTTCACTTTGTTGCTCTAGGTAGAATGCCCTGGTATCATAGCTCAAAGCAAGGTCAAATTCTTGGGCCCAAGTGATTCTCCTTGCCTTAGCCTCCCAAGTAGCTGAGACTACAGGCACCCGCCACAACACCTGGCTATTTTTAGAGACAGAGTCTCTCTCTATCTTAGGCTGATCTCGAACCCATGAGCTCAGGCAATCCACCCATCTCTGCCTTCCAGAGTGCTAGGATTATAGGCAATGAGCCACTGCACCCAGCCTAAAAATTCTCAAATTGAATTTCCACATTAGCAAAAAAGTGAAAATAAAAATTAACTCATGACAAACTTACCAAATCCTGACCAGAAGGGAATTTTTGAAGAGAACTCATCACCAAAACACATGTACTCCATGCGAAAAATTTTCTTAAATCAGTAAAGAAAATAAGGAAATGCAGAAAAGCAAAACCAAAAATTCTCCATGGTGAAAGCCCTCAAAAATTATCAGTGCTAACAATGCATTTCATTTCTCTGTCTGTATATAATTTTTGTTAGTTTGTTTATTTTATTTATTTATTTATTTATTTTGAGACAGAGCCTCAAGCTGTCCCCCTGGGTAGAGTGCTATGGCTTCACTGCTGCTCATAGCAACCTCCAAGTCCTGGGCTCAAGCGAGTCTCCAGCCTCCACCTCCCAAGTAGCTGGGACCACAGGTGCCCACCACAACGCCCAGCTATTTTTTGGTTGCAGCCATCATTGTTGTTTGGCGGGTCTGGGCTGGATTCGAACCCGCCACCTCAGGTGTATGTGGCTGGCGCCCTAGCCGCTTGAGCCACAGACGCCGAGCCTAGTTTGTTTATATTTACATGATTATAATCATATTGTATATGTAAATTTGCATCCTGTATCTCCCCTTAATATCCTAATTTTTCTCTATTCCTTTGGGATAGATTTTCTTTCTTTCTTTTTTTTTTTTTAGTTTTGGGCTGGGGCTGGGGCCAGGCTCAAACACTGCATCCCTGGTTTATGGGGCCAGTGCCCTACTCCTTGAGCCATAGACACTGACCTGGGATAGATTTTTAGAAGATGAATTACTAGATCAAAGTTAATATTTTTTGAGGGCAGCACCTGTACTCAGTGGGTAGGGCACTGGTCCCATATACTGAGGGTGGCAGATTCAAACCTGGGCCCTGGCCACACTGCAACAACAACAACAACAAAAATAGCCAGGCATTGTGGCGGGTGCCTGTAGTCCCAGCTACTTGGGAGGGTGAGGCAAGAGAATAGCCTGTGCCCAAGAGCTGGAGGTTCCTATGAGCTGTGATGCCACAGTACTCTACTGAGGACGATAGAGTGAGACTCTGTCTCTAAAAAAAAAAAAATACTTTTTAATACATATTTTCATGCTGCTTTTCAAAAGTATTGTACCAATTAATAATTTTAACCATTGAGACCTGATACTGCTGATTTCACCACACCTGTGCTTGGATTTAGCATTATGATTTTTAACATAATTGTAATTGCAAAAGTAAATAAAAGGTTCCTTCACTCTTTTAATTTGCAGTTTTTTCATTTTTATGACATACATACTGTACCTTAAACATATTAGTAATTGTATTCTTTATTTAAACATAATTTTGCAGATGAAGAGACCTTTATTTAAAGAATGTCCACTTTTTTTTTTATTTTTTAATTTTGCTTTCAATCTTCTTAGTTTGAAATTGTTTTTTTTTAATTTCTTTTTTTCCTTT
>NW_003852402.1:26330943-26332234 GCF_000181295.1 Otolemur garnettii | reverse complement strand
CTCTACCTAGGGCAACATAGTGAGACTCCATCTCAAAAAAAAAAAAAAAAAAAGAAAGCAACTCAGCTGAACATGGATTATGCACCATAATCCATGCTACTCAGGAAGTTAAGGTAGGAGAATCCCGGGAGGCCAGGAGTTCCAGACCATGGTGATAATCATGCCTGTGACCAGCCACTGCACTCCATCCTGGGCAAAATATAGTGAGATCCTATGTCTAGGAAAAAAAAAGAAAAGAAAAAAATAGAAAATGACTTTCACATTGGGGAATCTGACTTATTATTAATAATTATTTTCCTTGCCTGTGTGCATATTAAAAAATTTTTTTTTAAATATGAGGTATATCCAATAATATCTATATATTGGGTGGCCATAAAGTTTGTGTACAATACTGCACATGAACTTTATGGCCACCCTGTATATTAAGTTTCATTAAAAAAGTAATTTCTTTCTTGTTTTTTGCAGTTTTTGGCCAGGGCCGGGGCTGGTACCCTACTCCTTTGAGCCACAGGCACCACCCAAAAAGTAGTTTCAATAATAGCAAAATAATCATAGAAATTTTAAGATATTTATTAGGAGTAATAAATGTTTTTTTGTTTGTTTTTTGAAACAGAGTCCCACTATTTCTCCCTCAGCCACAGCTGAGGCAACCTCAGACTCTTAGGCTTAAGCAATTCTCTTGCCTCAGCCTCCTAAGTAGTTGGGACTACAGGCGCCTGCCACAATGCCCAGCTATTTTTTTTGTGGCAGTTAATCATTGTTGTTTAGCAGGCCCGGTCCGAGCTCAAACCCACCAGCTTCAGTGTATGTAGCTGGCACCATAACCACTGTAATATAGGCGCCAAGCCAGGAGTAATAAACTTTTATTAAAATAATCTTATCCCAATTATTTTCTTCTTTTCAAGGTATCACACTCGTCGTAAGAAACTGAATCCTCCAAAGGACAGATGATACTGAGGTTTTCCAGGGAATTGGAGAGAAATGTGCTTCATATGTCATTTGAGAAAATGCAATCTGGTATATTCATTAATATGTTATATAGTAAAATGGTAATAATAAAATGCCTTTTCATATGTCAGAATGTGTACTTCTTTATATATATTAGGCCTGGATTTGACATTGTCATTTAGAGAAACTCGTTTTATCTCATTTTTCTTTTGCCATAGTAAAGTCTTTCATTTGCAGACAGTCCCTAATTTAGGATTTTTTTGAGTCTTTGATGGTGCAAAAGCCATGCACATTTAGTTGAACATTGATAAATTATATGAGATACTCAACTCTTTTTTTTTTT
>NW_003852402.1:26329435-26330804 GCF_000181295.1 Otolemur garnettii | reverse complement strand
TTCCATCAAACTGGTTAACATAGCCTTCATGTAACTTTCTTAGTTATTATGTCAAAACATTCATATTCTCCTCATAGAAAGATTCACTTGTACCCTTGCAAGATGAACCACAGAAGTGAACCCTCGAATCCCTCTCCCTCCCCCCTGAGATACTCAACTCTTTATTATAGGCTTTGTGTTAGATGACTTTGCTCAACAGTGGGCTAACATAAGTGTTCTAAGCACATTTAAGGTAGGCTGGGCTAAACTATGATGTTCAGTAGGCAAGGTATGTTAAATGCATTTTTGATTTAACACTTTCAATTTAATGATGGATTTATTGGGACATATCCCCATTGTAAGTTGAGAAACGTCTGCGTTTTTATGTGTCTAGTATTATTACTAGTATAGTATAAATATGATTAATAAAAATGTGTATGGTTCTCCTGAAGGAATTTTTTTTTTTTGAGACAGAGTCTTGCCATGTCACCCTCAATAGAGTGTGGTGGCATCACAGCTCACAGCAATGTTAAACTCTTAGGATTAAGCAATTCTCTTGCCTCAGCTTCCCAAGTAGCTGGGAGTACAGGCGCCTGCCACAACACCCACCTATTTTTGTTGTTGTTGTAGTTGTCATTGTTGTTTAGCTAACCCAGATTGATTGGATTCAATCCCACCAGCCCCTATGTGACCGGCACTCTAACAGAGCCCTGAAGGGGATTTTAAAAACTAAACTCATGAAATCTTCCCAGAAAATAAATGTTACAATATTTTGATTGGCTTCTAGGAAGTAATCAGTTAAATTTAATCAATTTCTGTTATCCACTAGGCCCTTTCTATGCATTATTATTAAATTCTCACAATCTGAAAAAGGAGCATCATTCCCATAGAGATAAGACTAAATGACTTGAACCCTGCCAAACAAGTGGGAAAGCTGGGATCCAAATTGTCAGGCTCCTAGACTTTTTTTCAGTGCATTACAATGACAAAGGGGTAGTGTTTTGTTTTTTTTTTCTCATCCTAGAATGTGCTGTCCCAGAGATTTTTCTAGATAGAATATTATATAATTTGTTTTCACTTTTTTTTCTGGCTATCTTAAAAATATGCTAGCATTAGAGCACATGCAGATAGCTGTAGCTCTGTGATTAAAATGTTAATACCACTAACCTAGTGTTAGGAGGATGTTAATAAATTATTCTACTGTTGCTTGTCACTACCTTATGATAGGTATATGATCCTTAACAGTATTGCTGCCTCTGCAATTTCTGTTTTGGAGGTGAAGAATTTTTAAGAAGGTGGAAAGGTGATTACTGTATTTGTAATATGGTATTGGTAAAACTGATATGAAAAATAATTTCTCAAAGTCTATTCTTTAGTTCTTTTTTTTTTT
>NW_003852402.1:26325894-26327425 GCF_000181295.1 Otolemur garnettii | reverse complement strand
AAAAAAAAAAAAAGTACATATTCCATCACTAGCAATCCCTCCCCCAATCCCCTACTCCCATTCCCACCCTAGAGATAGGAACCTATTATTCATCATTACTAACATTTTATGAAAGGCCTGTTTATTTTTCTATTTTTAGATACATTTTTAAATTACAGAAAATGGGATTGTTAACCAACCTCTCAGTGGAGGTTTTTTGTTTTGAAACAGAGTCTCACTTTATTGCCCTGGATAGAATGCCATGGTGTCATAGCTCATAGCAACCTCAAACTCTTGGGCTTGAGTTGTCAGTCCTCTTGCCTCGGCCTCCTGAGTAGCTGGGACTACAGGCATGTGCCACTACGCCCAGCTAGTTTTTCTGTATTTAGTAGAGATGGGATCTTGCTCTTGCTCAGCCTGGTTTTGAACTCCTGAGCTTGGCCTCTCATAGTGCTAAGATTACAGGCATGAGCTACTGCACCTGACCCTGAGTGGGTTTTTTCCCCAAGTTCTTGGTATTTGTCATGGAAAAGAATTTTAGGATGTACCAAGTAAGCCAAGCAAACAAAAGCTTTATTGAGAGCAAAAGTACACTCAGAAAAGAGAATGGGCAGGCTCAAAAGGGAAGGGCTGCCCAAAAAGGAAGTGCTCTTAGATCTTTTAGTCTTACTGAGGGGAAGAAAATTCAAGGCCAAGAGGTTGGCTTTTACTAAAAATTTGGGTAGTAATTTCTAAAATTGAGTTCTCATTTTTATACTTTATATGATGTCTTAGAACTGTCATGGTGATTTCAAGGGTGGAGAAATTTTAAAACCGCAGTGTAAATGATACTGTAATCAGCTAATGTTCATTTAAGGTGGCAGTTCTTGCCTGCAGTTATAAGCACCTTTTAAGTGCTGTTTTCTTTAACACGTACCCTGACCTTCAAGCCCTTGTATCCAGTCTCAGCCGTGCCTCCTAGTCTCCTACTCTAACAGGATGATTCTTTAGTTAAAGAGATTTAGCTTCCTGAAAAACCCCAGGTTCTTGTTCTCATATTTTCACAGAGTGAATTAGTATACCCCAAATTGGTAAAAAGCTTTGTTGGTGACACCACCAGAGGGCACTCTCATACAGAGCTCTATTTGAACGTACCTTCACCCAAAAGAAGTGACATTTCAAAGTGCTTAATTAGCAGAACATTTGGATGTGCATTAGCCGAGAAGGACTAGTAGAATAAATGGCAGTAGTGAAATTAAGTGTTGGAATATTCTGAGGTCATTATTCATTCTGTTTATCCATTCATCAAACATAAAATTAGTTCATGTGAGGAGTCATACTTTTTGGTTGGCCAATAATAAAAAGCAATACCCTGTTAAAAACTATAGTATCAAATAAGTGAGGTGAATGCTATGTTAACCAGTTTGATGTAAACATTCCAAATTGTATATAAAATCAGCACATTGTACCCCATAAATGTAGTAATGTACATAGTTATGATTAATAAAAAAACCATAGTATCTACTGAACTAATACTGCTAAGATACTTAATTTTTCTGACATTGTTTTCTTT
>NW_003852402.1:26313972-26324920 GCF_000181295.1 Otolemur garnettii | reverse complement strand
AAAAAAAAAAAGAATTCAAGACCACCCTGAGCAAAATCGAGACCCCCGTCTCTATTAAAAAGAAAAACTAAGACAAGAGGATCGCTTGAGCCCAAGTTGGAGATTGCTGTGATCTCTGATGACACGGCACTTTACCCAGGGTGACAGCTTGAGACTCTGTCCCAAAAAAAAAAAAAAATCTTTATCAATTTAGTAAGCAAAGAATGGAAAATGTTTTAATTTTGATTAGCCACTTAGTATATTTTCCATTTAAAAGAACACGAAGTATAACAAGTTTTAGGTCCCAGCTTAAACCTCTAAGAGGCTTATTACTGCCCCTTAATTTCCTTGGCAGCACTTTATTATGTTTGTTTTACCTGCCCTAAAAAACATCCTTTACATGTCAGCTAAAATTTCAGTTCTTTGGAGAACTAGGTCAGGTTCTGTTATTATATGCAACACTGTATATCTCCTCCTGCCACTTAAAGTTTGTAATTAGTATCTTTTTGTGCTATTATTTGATAAATATTTATCTCTACTGTACTGCAAACTCTGTGACTTCCAAGGACCCTGTTTGATTAGGGGTGTCACTGTGTTTATTGCCTAACATTGCCTAGCACAGTCATTGCTTCATAATAAAAGAAATTGCTGTCCCATAAAGGATTTTATTTGTATAAATGTAAGGGGTACATGGGCAGTTTTGTCCCATAGATATATTGTATAGTGGTGAAGTCAGGGCTTTTAATGTCACCATCACCCAAGTAATGTACCTAAGTCCTATATTTCACATTAGTGAAAAACTTCATCAAAGATTCTTAGAAATGTTGGGAGATTATGGCAAAGAAGGTACCTCATTATCACTTACCAAGAATACAACAACTTGAAATACCCGTGAAGACTAATTTATGGAACAAACAATGCAAATAAATTAGTTTTCCTTGCAATCTGTTTGATGTACATGAATGTATACGTATATATATACACACACATATATATGTATATATAGCTAATGTGGTCATTCCTTTATTTTAAATGCTAGTTGAATGCAGTCATATGAAGGAATAATTCTCTATTTTTAGCATCATTCCCAACAAGTGTAACTGACACTAAACAATAGAAAACTGTTAAGAAATTCCATTGTCAGTAAATGTGGTTTGAAGTTTTGTGTAAGAATGCAATTAACTGGTTTTACAGTTGCAGTATCAAGAAAGAAAATTCTGGAATAGTTGCCTAAATTAAGGAGCTTGTCTCAGAATGTAAATCAGTGTACTACTTCTTTCTTTGAAGAAGTCTTCATCCAAATCATATCAACTGAACTGAATAATGTGTTTAGAGACTTAGTAAGGACAATAATTTATGTAAAGACTAATGCAATGAAATTTGAGATTATTCTCTTTAGTATGTGATAATTTGGAAGACAATCATAAACAACTGTGATTGCATGTGGTTATGATGGTTATCTAGAGAGATGGTTCTGTTGAGCATTTTTGAGCATTTAGTATCACTGCAAGGAAGTCAGTTTGGTTCCAGCTTTTTAGAGATGTACATTGGCCAGCTAAAGTTACAAATTTGTTTGATATCTTCAAAATTCTTCAAGGCAAAATTCTTCAATTCAAGGCAGGAATGCAACATGTTTTTTAATGGCAGATAAAATCAAATGGCAAAAGGTAGAAGCGTGGAAAACTACCTTCTACAGGTTGTTATTACATGTTTTATAATTTAACAATTGTCAGTGAAGTTGGTGATTATCTTGACATTGCAGATCCTGCAAAATGTTATCAAACCATTATGAATAGGAATAATGCTTTAAATTTCATTTTATTTTTTTTTCTTTTATTTTATAGAGGTGATCTCTCCAATCACCCTCCTTCCACCCATCCACCCCCCCAAATTTCATTTTCTATTAAAAATGTATACATTGAGCAAATTTGTAGATCTAGAAACCATTTCATCAAAAGATAGCTATAAGCTTACAGGATACATTGTTCTAACTAGCAACTAATGAAGTAATAAAAATGAATTTTGCAAATGCATCAGGACTTGCTTCATTCTGAGTAAAAGTTAAAATTCTGAGTATGCTTAAATTATTCTAAAAGCTGTTTTCCCCCATTCTCATTTTCGTCCCTTTGTAAATCTGGTTCTATCTTATGAATAATATTAAAACCAAACATGGAAACAGTTTAGATATGCATCACTCCCTGAGATGTCAATCCATCTCAATGAGATATTTTAGTAAGAAACAAGCTCATTTGTCACATTAAAAACTTTTAAATATTAATATGCATTGTGCTTATTCAAAGTATATAAAATGGTCTGCTCAAAGGAAGCACAAATTCACTCATAATTTTCCTCAGTTATAATTGAAAAATGACAAAAAGTTGAATTATAGAAACTCTGTTTTAATCTTAACTGCATTTTCAGTGAATAGCATTTTTAAATTCTGCTTTTCCTTTTATGAATGTTCTAATTCAGATTATTGAAATTTAACTTTATGTCCATTAAATAAGATAATAAAAGATTGGAGCTTATATTTTTTGTTTTCTTCCTATTAATGTAGTTTTATAATATTTTATTGACCCACAATGGATTAAAGAACTGTCCATCAGAGATAGTTTGCAGACTCCTGTTGTATAGCATACTTTCTAGAAGGTTATTTAGCTTTGCCCTGAACCCTTCTAGTAACTGAGTTTTCTATTTTTCCAGGAAGCTAACTCCATTATAGAAAGCAATTCTTACATTCAGTTGAAGTCTCCTTATGGTTTCTAATCCTCAAACTTGGTCCTGCCCCTGAATCTAAACAAACTAAATTAACTCTCTCTTACATGAGCTCTTTGGATATTTAAAATATTTGTCATGGTCCTTATTAAGCTTTTTTTTTTTTTTTTAAATCCATATAGCATGTTTCTAGAACCTTCCCTGCCCAGGTTGCCCTCTTTTGGACACATTCTTTTAATATTGCATTTCTTTAGTATTACCCAGAACTGAACATAAATTTTCTTATTCTGGTCAAATATACTTCTAATGGTGCCAATAATGCATTAAATTTTTTAGCAGTCATGTCACCCTGTTGATTTGCATTGAGTCATCGTTTCTTAAGAGGGAATCAGAATGTCAAAATAGGTTCCAAATTCAGCTGATTCCTTATGCATCCTTCTTGATTCCTTTTAGGGAGAAAAGAAAAATGTTTCTTTTCATTGCTAACCTCACAGATTTTTAATGTTACCATTTAAATGTTAGCAACACAGCTGGTAATATAATCAAGGAAGATTTTTAGCTGGGGATGATGTATTCAGAAACTTGGTTCTGGCAGTGGTTCTTAACCTTCCTAATGCCGTGACCCTTGAATACAGTTCCACATGTGGTGACCCCCTCCAACCATAAAATTATTTTCGTTACTACTTCATAACTGTAATTTTGCTACTGTTATGAATCATAATGTAAATATCTGATATGCAGGATGTATTTAGGCGACCCCTATGAAAGGGTTGTTCAAACTCCAAAGGGGTCAAGACCCACAGGTTGAGAACCGCTGTCTAGGGTGTATTCCATTGTATACATGTACTGTATTTAATCTGCTGCCAACCGATGGACGATAAAACTGCTTCCAGATTCCCATTATTATATACAGTGTTGCTGGAGCATTCTCATATACCCTCCATTTTATGCTTGTTTGATTATTAATCCTCATAGGATTTATTCCTAGAAGTGAAATTGTGGGGTCAAAAAGTATAAACATTTTCTACTTGGATACTGCCAAACTGCCTGCAGAAAAGTTGGTGTCTACGCCCCTGCAATGGTATGTCAGTTCTCTTAAACCTTTACAAAAGTAGGTGAAATGTTTAATCTCTGCAAACCTGCTGGGTGAAAAATACTTGATTATCAATTATGTTTGCTATTTTTACTATGAGCATGGTGACTAATTTTACATATCAACTTGGCTAGGCTCTGGTACTCCGTTTTGGTCAAACACCAATTTGATGTTTCTGTGATGGTGTTTTTAAGTTAAGGTTAACATTTAAATCAGTGGTCTTTGAGCAAAGCAGACCATCCTCCCTAATGTGGGTGGATCTCTTCCAATCAATTAAAGGCCTTAAGGAAAAAGATGGTTTCCCCAAGAAGAGGGAATTCTGCCTTTGAACTTAAGCTGCAACATCAGCTGGGTTTTCAGCCTGTTTGCATATGCAGCCCTGTATGTTTTGGACTTGCCAGGTGTGTGCAAGCAACCCCACCCCCACCACTCGACCCCCACAGACAGAGAACACAGGTTCTGTTTCTCTGGAGAATTGTGACTAATAAAATCAGGTCGCCCTCACAGATGGAATGTGTATTGACCACCTGTATTTCATCTCATCTTCCTTCCTTCCTTCCTTTCTCTTTCTCTCTTTCTTTTCTTGTTCTTTTTGGAGTCCTTTTTAGTCCCTCTGCTCATGTCTAACCCAAGTGAATACATACTGGGTACCCCCAAAGTGAGCAAACGGCTGTGGCCTCCATTCCCTAATTTGCTGAGAGTGAGGAGCCTTCCTGACAAGACACTCGTACCTCAGGTGAGATTATACAAATAATAAGTTAAGCAAATGAATCTAAGAAATCAAGAATACTGCTTAGTGAGGGGAACCACTTTATTTTTTTTTTTTTATTTTTTTGTTTTTGAGACGGAATCTCAAGTTGTTGCTCTGGGTAGAGTGCTGTGGCATCATAGCTCACAGCAACCACAACACCCGGCTATTGTTCTGTTACAGTTGTTGCTTTAGCTGGCCTGGGCCAGATTCAAACCCACCAGTCTCAGTGTATGTGGCTAGCGCCCTACCCACTGAGCACCGGCGCCACCAGGAATCACTTTAAAAACCAATTCTTTCTACATTTCTTTCCTGTTGTACTAAGCATTTTTAAAATTTGCTCTTTGCCTCATGTTTGAGGTGTTGTAAAATAAATTGATTATTTAGGAAGATGGAGGATCACTTGATCTCAGAGTTTGAAGCCAGCCTGGATAGCAAAACACAATTTCTTTCAAAAAATTATTATTATTATTATTTTATTGAATGGTAACTATGTACATTAGTGCACTTCTGGGGTACAGTGTGGTGTTTTCACACACAATCCGAAATACTTCCATCAAACTGGTTAACATAGCCTTCATGTCATTTTCTTAGTTATTGTGTTAAAACGTTCATATTCTACTCATAGAAAGATTCACTTGTACCATTGTAAGATAAATCACAGAAGTGAACCCTCTAATCCCCCTCCCTTCACCCCCCAAAAATTTTTAAAAATAAACTGATTATTAGACACTGGCATTGGTTTTCATGTAACAATATAATGAAGATGATTTTCCTATCAGAGCAAATTGCCAGATTTCAAAGATTTCTGATTTAAAATTCTTAATTATATTCTATAAAACCAAGATGTTTTAGTATTTCAAATAGTCACAAGAAATTATTTTTTTTCTTTTTTGAGACAGAGTGTCACTTTGTTGCCCTAAGTAGAGTGCCATAGTGTCATAGCTAACAGCAACCTCAAAGTCTTAGGATCAAGCCATTCTCTTGCCTCAGCCTTCCAAGTAGCTGGGACTACAGAAGCCCACCAATAAGCCTGGCCTTTTTTAAAGACAGGGTCTTGCTCTTGCTCAGGCTGGTCTTGAACTCCTTAGTTCAAGCAATCCACCTTCCTCAGCCTCCCAGAGTGCTAGGGTTATAGGCATGAGCCACCGCACCCGGCCCCAAGTAATTATTTTTAAAATGGAATTGTCTAAGCCATTATTAAATAATTTAACCTCTATTATGTATATAGTTGGTGTAAAGAGTAAATAGAATTGGTATAAAAATACTAAATTTCATTTGGTGTGTCTGTATTGTAATTGTTTAGATGGCTAATATTGGTTGGTAAAGTTCTTCCTCCTCTAAAAAAAAGAAAAACAAAAAATAATTCGTTCCTCCTTGATTATCAGTTAACAGCTAAATGTAGAATTTCCTGTTGCTACTTCTTTTTTTTCTTTTCCTCGTAGCTGGTGATATCATCACAGTTACCTAAAGGAATAATTTCCTATAGTGATGGAGGTTCTGTGATGTCACTGGGATTGTGAAAGGTGGCAAGGAAATTTGCTAACAGTACATTTTGCTGAAAATTACAAAGCAAAATTAAATTTGAGCTTTCTGGGAAAGGAACTGTTTAGTAAAACTAAAAATTTATCTTAATTCATTACACAAGGAAGTTCTGTCTTCTATCTACCCTCTACCAGAGAAAGAATGTCCTACATCCTTAAGGTATGAAACAAACTGGACTGATGTAAGAGATATTTTTCTTTGGGAATATTTGGTAAGCTAAGTATCTGCAAAAATGGTAACTATCTCCAGACTGGCTAGGCTGGTGGCTGGATTATTTTTCAAGAAAGCAGAAGTTTTGAAATTTTCCACTTTCTGTATCTCAGGTCAGATCTATTGTATGTGTACATGTTCTGGCCCAACCCCCAACTGACCCCAGCTTTAGAATGGAAGCAGGAGACATTCATTTTCTGTGGCTGCTGTAATACATTACTACAAATTGGGTGGTGTAAAACCACAGAAATTTATTCTCTCACAGTTCTGGAAGCCAAAAGACCAAAATCAGGGTGTCCACTGAGCGCAGTGGCTCACACCTGTAATCCTAGCACTCTGGGAGGCCGAGGCAGGTGGATTGCCTAAGCTCAAGAGTTTGAGGCCAGCTTGAGCCTAGAGCAAGACTCCGTCTCTAAAAATAGTCAGGTGTTGTGGGGGGCACCTGTAGTCCCAGCTACTTGGGAGGCTGAGGCAAGAGAATTGCTTAAGCCCAAAAGTTTGAGCTTTCTGTGAGCTATGACACCATGATACTCTACCCAGAGTGACATAGTGAGACTCTGTTTCAAAAAAAAAAAAAAAAGCCGGGCATTGTGGCAGGCGCCTGTAGTCCCAGTTACTCTGCAGGCTGAGGCAAGAGGATTGCTTAAGATCAAGAGTTTGAGGTTGCTACGACCTATGATGCCAGGGCACTTTTACTGAGGGCCACAAAGCAATACTCTGCCTCAAAAAACAAAAGCAAAACAAGAAAACACAAAATCAAGTTGCCCGCTGGCCTGGTTTCTTCTGCAGGTTCTGAGGCAGCACCTGCTCCGTGGCGCTTTCTGTCTTCTAGTGGCCGCCTGCAGTCCTTGGCGTGCCCTGGGCTGTACATGTGTCACTCTGACCTCACCTCCATTGCCTTCTGTGACTCTTCTTCCTTCTCTTTTCTTTCCTTATTGGGACACTTGTCATTGAACTTAGGGCTCACCCTAAGGCAGGATGATCTCACCTTGAGAGATTCTTAAAATGCTCATCTGCAAAGATTCTTTTCCCAAATTAGATTACATTCCCAGGTTCCAGGATAGAGGACGTGGACATATTTGGGGGGGCCAGAATTCAATCTACTACAGAGGATGAAGGTTTATGATGGTCTTGTCTCTCCTGCCCAGAGGTGATGGGGGGGGCTAACTTTTTCAAGTGGTGGCACATTGAATCTTCACAAATTAATTCCTTCATTACCACAATGGGCTGAATTGTGTACCTTCCTCCATCTCTCCCAAAGGTCATAAGTTGAAGTTCTAACCCCTAGTACCTCAGAATATAACTATATTTGGAGATAGGGTCTTTAAAGAGGGGATTAACGTTAAACAAGGTCATGGAGTGTGCCCTAACTGTGTGATTTAACTGGTGTCTTTATATGGAGAGATTGGGTCACCAGAGAAGACAGCCACGTACAAGCCAGGGAGAGAGGTCTCAGAAGAAATGGACCCCGCCAACAACTATTCTCAGATTTTTAGCCTCTTTAGGACTAACACAAAGTAGCCTGTATCCGAATCATCTGGAGGGCTAGTTAAAACACAGGTTGTTTAAATTACCTAGTAGGGGGTACTTTGTTATGGCAGTCCTTGGAACCTAATGCAATTACTAAGAACCCATTCTCTGCATTCCACAAGGCAGAGGCACAGGCTGGCAGGGGATTGGCACCCAGTCTGAAGAGAGAATTTCCATTTTTGTAGATTCTCAGCCCACCTGCAAAGTAGGACTGTCCATCTTTTTTTTTGGCAGGAGCACAGAGAAAAGCAAACCCTGTAAAATGTTATTTATAAATTGATAGTGAGAGAGGATACCCAAGAAAGGTGAGGTCTAGGAGAACAGGTCTTCTCAAGGAGACCACAAGGATACACCTGCAGGGTCTCTCCATGGTGACTCAGCTCTTGGGAATTTGTAAATTTAACTTCCTGGAACTTGGAAATTTCCAAGTTCTGTGAAATCTTGTAGTTCTGTAGGGGCTGGAATAGCATCTATCACTTGATTCAAACTGGTCAATAAGAAGGATAGCTGTAGGGTGGAAGTTTTTGACTGTCGATAAAAAGGGAAAGAGCAACCCAGTCCAGGAGCATGGCCATTTGGAATTCTTCCATACTTTAAGCTTCTGGCTGGTGAATAAAGCCCTTCTTCTTATAAATGTGGCGTTTGGGTGCTCTTTCTCTCCATTGGGCCTTATCTTCCATTTCCCACCTTCCATGTTGTCCCAGCATCCTCCATTCAGATTTTTTTCAGTATTTGCAGGTGACAAGGATACAGAGGACATGGCAGCACACTCAGAATTTCTACAGCAAAGAACAAGAAATGCAAGTTTCTGGGATTGACCTTGGCAGGCTCGGACTGTCCATCTTTTACTAATATCTCAAGAACAGGGTTTGTTATCCTAAAGAGTTGAGTGTAAATAAGATTTCATTATGTCCCCAAAGTTGTTTTTTTTTTTTTTTTTTTTGGCAGTTTTTGGCCAGAGCCGGGTTTGAACCCACCACGTCCGGTATATGGGGCCGGCACTCTACTCCTTGAGCCACAGGCACCACCTCTTTTTTTTTTCTTTTATAAGGCCTATGAATGTAGCATAAATCATCTATAAAGCAAGCAAATAAGAAGAAGGACTAGTTTCTGCCCAGGGCAGGAGCCTTGCTGCTTAAGTATGAAATATACCTGTTTGGATTTTTCAAGCAGATCAGCAATTTGACATCTTTACACTCCTCTGAGCAAAGCAGGAATAAGTGAACCTTCCAAGACCCTGGTGTTTGGCTGAAGCTGTCACAAAGTAGCATTTCCCAGAGGCCCCAGGAAATGTTAACCAGAAACTCTGTCTGCTCTTTGATTCAGTCCTTATGGTTGAAAACCTTTCTAAAATAGATCTGTCTTTTTGCTACTTTAGAGTTTAGAATAATATCTAAAAGAGCAAAGTTTATGAAAGATTTATTATCTTTGCAAATCAGAGTGGGCTTAAGGTTAGCTCTCTAATAATATCATACTCACTTGCATCCTGATTTGCTTTCTTGAGAAAAAGAGATGAGGATGGTTGGTGTTGCTGATGGGGGCTGGGATCTTCATGTGGCCCCTGACATACATTATCTGTGGCACATGTGGGTATGAGAGCCTGTGATGTCCTGTTTTAAGGGCTGATACATGAATGTCATCTGCTGGGTAGGCGGATACAGGAAGTGTGGCACAATGTCAGTTCCATGAAGAGAAAGCTGGTTAGTTCAATGTTTTATCCCTAAAACCTAGAATAATAACCTAAACCTAGAATAATAACAGCACTCAATAAACATGTTGAATAACTGACTCTAAGGTCTCAGGTTCGCCATTCTGCACATGAATTCTCACCATCTGGGACCATAACTATAACATGTATAGGCAGCACTGCCTATGTAATTTGTGGGGGCCAGTGAAAAATAAAAATGCAGGGCTCTTTGTTCAAAAATTAAGAACTTCAAGATGGCAACAGCAGAGAATTAAACCTAATATGGGACCCTTCTGAGTGTGGAAACCTCTGCTTCTGCACAAGCCATCCCTGCAGGTAGGAGATGAGATGAAATTTTACCAGCCTGGTAATTTTCTGGAATGGGTTTAAAAATTATTTTTTGCAGAAACCCTTGAAATAACCTTTTTATGTAGTTATCTCTTCCTTTCCCAGGGCAAAGAAGGCAACATTGAAATGTAGGGTGTCTGGTGGGTGTCTGTGATAGGACTGGGTTATCCCAATTTTCTTCATCTTTGGAATGAACCTCTTTGCCATGTTGCTTCGTAGTGCCTCCTACAGGAGAGATAAATGTATATTTCCTCATCCATTGGTGTTTGACTTGGTCCTAAGATTTGCTTTGACCAATGAAATGTTAGTGGACATGAGCAGAGACTTTTTTTTTTGTGGAGACAGAGTTTCACTTTATTGCCCACAGTAGAGTGCCATGGTGTCACACAGCTCATAGCAACCTCCAACTCCTGGGCTTAGGCGATTCTCTTGCCTCTGCCTCCCAAGTAGCTAGGTCTGCAGGCACCCACAACACCCAGCTATTTTTTTGTTGTAGTTTGGCCAGGGCCGGGTTTGAACCCACCACCCTCGGTATATGGGGCCGGCGCCCTGCCCACTGAGCTACAGGCGCCACCCATGAGCAGAGACTTTAAATACACTGATGTAGTTTGAATTATCTTCCCGTGTTTCTGTCCTTCACCATGAGAAGAACCGTCCTGGGTTGATGGTGGTCCAAGGAAAATGAGAGAACTATGGAATAGACTTGATCTGAATCTGAAGCCCAAAGAAGAGCTGTCCCAGCTGACCCTTAGACCTGGGATGACAGCAAAGAAACCCTTTGGTAAGCCATTGAGGTTTGGGATTCATTTGTTACACAGCATTCACATAACAGAAAGCTGACTAAGAAGGTGTCCTGCAGGTGCGTCCTAGTAAACAGATATTATCCGTGTTCTTTAAACTGCGTCCTAGTAAACAGATATTAACCGTGTTCTTTAAACTCTGAGAAGGCTGAGAAAGAATGACAAGAGAGACTAGAAAAAGAGTCAAAATTAATGCTGAATATTGGTGTACAATCTAGATATGCAAATCAAGTCAACAAGTACTAAACAAACTCAGTGCCAAGCACTTTATGAGCTCTTTTTTTTTTTTTTTT
>NW_003852402.1:26287592-26313929 GCF_000181295.1 Otolemur garnettii | reverse complement strand
AACTCCTGGGTTCAAGTAATTCTCTTGCTTCAGCCTCCTGAGTAGCTGGGACTACAGGCTCCTGCTACCTTGTCCAGTTATTTTTAGAGATGGAGGTCTCACTCTTGCTCAGGCTAGTCTCAAATCTGTGAGCTCAGGCAATCCACCCACCTTGGCCTCCCTGAGTGCTAGGATTACAGGCATGAGCCACTGTGCCTGGCCTTTTTTTTTTTTGAGACAGTCTTACTCTGCTGTCCAGGCTAGAGTGCCTGGTGTTAGCCTGAGTAGTGGCTAATTTTTCTTTTCTTTCTTTTTTTTTTTTTTTTGAGACAGAGTCTCATGTTATAGCCCCTGGCATCATAGCTCACAGCAACCTCATACTCTTGGGCTCAAGTTATTCTCTTGCCTCAGCCTCCCAAGTACCCAAGTAGCTGAGACTACAGGCATGTCACAACACCTGGCTATTTATTTATTTAGGAATGGGGGGGAGGGGAGAGGGGAATCTCTCTCTAGCTCAGTCTGGTCTTGAACTAGTGAGCTCACATGATCTGCCCACTTCAGCTTCCCAGAGTGCTGGGATTACAGGTGTGAGCCACTGCACCAGACTTAATTTTTCTATTTATTGTAGATAGAGTCTTGCTTTTGTTCAGCCTGGTCTTGAACTCCGCGGCTCAAGCGATCCTCCTGCCTCAACCTCCCAGAGCACTAGGATTATAGACATGAGCCGCTGCATCTGGCCTACATCTATCTCTATCTTGAACTTGATTTGACTTTGGCCTACTTCTCCTTCTGCCTTAATTACCAACTTGGATACTTGTTTCTTTGCTCTTAGCTTCACCCTGTCTTGAGTTTAATGGCCCACCGGATGATGTTCCTAGCTCTCAGCAGCAGAAGTTTCAGTCCCCGTTCACCACACCTAGCATGATGTTTCTAAGGAAGCGACTCAAGAACCCATTTGTTTGCATAACCCAGGGAACTCCCTCCAGGATGTAGCTGTCATTCCCAGCCTCAGAACTGGGCCCACAGAAGCCTTTGAGTTATGAAAGCCATCAAGGTGTATGGAAAGGGTTTGCAAAAAGGGACTCAGATTATGGTCAAGTGTCAACTAGGATGTGAGACTCTGCCTTCCTAGAGTCATCTGGATGACATGACTGCCTCTTAGCCAGGCTTCTTGGCAACTGTCTGGGTTCCTGAGGCCATTCCCATAACACGTATATATTAAAACATGGCAATGATCCAGACAGTTGTCATCCCCAATCTAGGTCGTTACATTATGAACAGGTGTCTTTGACAATGCTGTCCTGTGGCCCTCAAGGAGATTTTATTTATTTAGAGCTGCATACAGAGTTTGAAGAGAATGTATTTGAGACTAGAAAAAATCCTTTATGGTCATTACAGAATATGTAAACTTCTAGTCTGATTCTAATTGCCTCGCAGACCCCAAACTTGCCAAGAAAGCTTTTTTTAGACATCATTAAAGAGTTCTTATTTTAGATGTATTTGTGTTTTAGAGACTGCAGGTGCCCGCTGGTATCTCCCTGAAGAAGTGGCAAGAGCAAGAGGCCTCAGTTTAGGAAAGTTTGTCCCATGTTTGTCCAAAGGGGGACTTAGCAGCTACTGGCTCAGAAGCTCTGGCAGCAAGGAGCATAGTCACAAGATTGAATAGCCAGTACAGAAAGGGCTCTGACCTCTGACCAATCAGTGGGAGGCCCCACACCAGATGGAGCAGAAGGGCTGGGATCAGCCAGGCTCACCAGAAGAGGAGCGCCTCTTTCCCAAGCATTCCATTCAACATCCCAAGCTCATCCTTTGAGCCGAGGCTGTTGAGTTGAGCTGATCCAGAATACATGGTCCAAGAGTAGATGGTATAACGAGACATGCAAAGGTTCCTGCAGTAGGCAGAATAATGTCCCCAAGTTCACCCCAAACAGATATACATGACAATCCCTGGCACCTATTTTACATAGTAAAGGGGAATTAAGGCTGCCAATCAGTTGGCCTTAAAATGAGGAGATTATTCTGGATTATCCAGGTAGGCATAAGTAATCCCAAGGGTATTTAAGAGGGGGGTAGAAGAGGTGCGGGTCACAGAGAAGGCAGCAGGAGAAGGGCTTGGCCTGGTGGGGCTGACTTTGAAGATGGAGGAAGGGACCACCAACTGAGGGACGTGGGGAGCTTCTAGAGACTGGAAAAGGCAAGGAAACAGATTTTCCCCAGAGCTTCTGGAAGGAGCACAGCCCGGCTGACACCTTGATTTTAGCCTGGTGAGATCTATTTGGACTTCTGATTTCTAGAACTACCAGATAAAAAAATTGTGTAGTTTTAAGTCATAAATTAATGGTCATTTGCTATGGCAACAATGAAAAAATCTAATGCATTCCCCAACAGGAAATTAGGGTGCTCTGAGCAAAACCAGATGGGAAATGTGGGCTGGCAAACAAAAAGACAGAAATAGATGCATTTTGCAAACTGGATCTTTGCAAGATCTCGCTTTACAACTCCCTGGATGTTTTCCTAGGGGAGACAGACATACTTTCAAAGTATCATCGATAGTGCTGCACGCCTGTTCTACAAAGCAAAATCTCACAGCACCTGTCGGCAAGAGCAGAAGAGCCTAAGTGAAGACTGTGGCCTCCACGGGGACGGGAAGCCTGGTTCCTTCATTCACCAGCTGAGCAACTCCGGGCAAGTTACCAAAACTCTCGTGACTCAGTAAAATGAGGGTGATGTGGGGATTTATGATGCTAACACATATGAAGAACTAAGCATCATTGCTGGCACATGATCCACAACCAGCTCTACCGCTTAGAACTTCTATGCTTGGGCAAGTTACTTAACCTCTTAGAACCCCAGTTTTTCTCATATGTAAAAATGGCACTGACTTCTTAGTACTGAGATGAGGGTTAATAAATGAATACATGCAAAGTATTAGGATAGTGATGATAAATATAAATGTGATCTGTTGGCATTATTCTTATTAAGATGGGGCCACCATCACTCTGGAGGATTCATAACTAAGCCACCGCCACCATGGTGATGCATCTTGTATGGTCAAGACCTTTTAGGTTGGGAAGAACCCCAGTTCCCATACTGTGGGGGTCATTCAGAGCAATGTCATCTATCTTCTTATCAGGAAAGGAAACCATAGCACTCTGGTGAGATGCATCTGTAATATCTGAAAAGAAAGCCAAGGGGCAAAATGAGTTCTCAGAAACGCACTGTAAGATGCCTTAAAGGAATGCAGAGAGAGCCTACCTGCTTCTCTGGCTTCTGCACTTTGTAATTGTGTATTTTCTTGTTGCTTTTTTGATTTGGTGTTTTTATACTCTGTAACACAGGGAGAACATTAGGTTAAGGGACCTTGCCATTTTCCTATTCAGAGCAGTCCTTTCAACAATACCAAGAATTCGCACTTTGGTAGATAATGAATGACAAGAATACGACAGCCCATTAGTAAACAAGCAAATTATTTGATGGCAATGGCTGATTTAATCAAAACATTCTGGTCTCCCTCATCTGAACCTGCACAAGGAATGGACCAATCCAATTGGAAAAAAATATTTGTTTTATCTTTGCCACATTTATTTACTCTTAGGGACTGTTTAACTTGATCAGGCAGAGAAGTCAGAAAGAACAAAAGTACTCAAGGCACTAAACTGCCTTCTACGTCTCTGGCAACAGGCAGGAATGCCAGTGGCCTGGGGGTATTTCCACAGGGCCCTTTTCTGAAAGTCCTTTGCCCCCATTTCATGGGTAGAGAATTGACCTATACATATGCCAGTCTGAGGGGCCAGAGAGTACAGAGTGCAAATTAGGGAAAATACATCAGTAACCGAACCCCCTGCTAGCTCTGTAAATGATTTCAAAGTATGAAATATTCTACTAAATGTACTGAAAATTACATGGGTAAGGCATTGTGCTAGGTGTTACGGAAAGGCAAAGATAAATTAGACGTGGATTAAATCTTAAGAATATTCCAGTCGAATAGAGCACATAAAAGGCACACAAGTACCTGTGGGTAGTAGAAAGCTCAGGTTTGAGGCTGGCACCCCTGGAGCAGAGCTGGGGATGGGGCTCATGTACAGGTACTTTCTTAATGGCTGGCAGGTTCGAACCCAGCCCAGGCCTGCTAAACAACAACAATTACAACAAAAAAATAGCCGGGCATTGTGGCAAGTGCCTGTAGTCCCAGCAACTTGGGAGGCTGAGGTAAGAGAATCACTTAAGCCCAATAGTTTGAGGTTGCTGTGAGCTATGACACCACAGCACTCTACTGCAGGCAACATAATGAGATTCTGTCTCAAAAAAAAAAAATAGTATATGTTTGATCTTTGTCCCCATTTCCTGGCACAGAGGTCCCGAAACCCTTGGAAATTACTGTCTTTTGCACACGATTGAGGTGACTGTTGGTGGAGAGAGGAGACCTAGGCAGCTTCAGATGGGACTTGCCCCAAGAAGAACAAACCACAAGATGAAAGAGTTAAAACTTTAACTCCTCCTTCTTTGTACCCTCAATGAATCCCCAACAACAAAAAAACAAAAACTCTCAACCCCATTTCCCACTTCCTCTGAGCAGTGGTGAGGGAGTATAGATTAATTACCAATGGTCACTGATTTAATCAATTGTTTTTACTTGGCTGGATAAGGTGGCTCACATTTGTAATCTTAGCACTTTGGGAGGCCAAGATGGGAGGATTGCTTGAGGCTGGGAGTTCAAGACCAGAGCAAGCAAGAGTAAGGCCTTCATCTCTATAAAAATACTAACAAAATTAATTGGATGTAGTGGGGCAGGCCTGTAGTTCTACGTACTTGGGAGGCTGAGGCAGGAGGATTACCTAAGCCCAGGAGTTAGAGTTTGCAGTGAGCTATGATGACACCACTGTACTCCAGCCTGGGTAGCAGAGCAAGACACTGTCTCAAAAAAAATTGTGTCTACTTATTGACACTGCCATTAAAAACCTTAAACAATGGGGTTTGGAGAGTTTCTGGGTTGGTGAATATGCCCATGTGCCAAGACGGTGGCTCATCCCAGATCCCCAGGGGTGGAGGCTCCTGCACTCCCACCTTCCTACAAACCCCTTCGTCTGGCTAGTCACCGCCTGCACCCTTTACACTAAATTGTAATGCGAAGGTCACATTTCCCTCAGTTCTGTGAGTCATTCTAGTGAATATGGAACCTGAGGGGTGGAGTCACGGAATTCTCAAATTTGTAGTTCACGGGGCAGGGATGTCACGTGCAGCTGGTATCTGAAGTCTTGCGGAACTCAGCTCTTTAACTTAAGGGATCTGATGCTAACTCCGGGAGACAGTGTCAGAGCTGAACTGAATTGGACACCCACTTAGTGTTAGAGAACTAGAGAATCGGTTGTGGTGAGGGAAAAACCTCACAGGTGGTGTCAGAAGCAGTGTCAGAAAACCCCTCAAGTACCACAGTACTACAAACACCTCACCTCACAAAGGTGTCCCAGTGTGAGTCCAGGAGGATGGGCTTGAATATCAATTGGCCAGCCGTGGGCTGCCCTTGGGGACAGAATAACCTCCCATCCATTGCTGGGCAAGGCAGCGCCCATTGTTCAAGGGTAACGGAAAAGGAAGGACTGTGACCCATGGCAGCCAATGTTCACAGCAACAGTGAGACTCCCCAGCTTGGTAAAGGGAATCTGGGGAGACGTAACAGCGTGGACTCCAAGTGGCATTCAGAGGCAGAGAGGGATGTGTGGGTAGATGGTCCGTGAGATGTGAACTGATCCCCTGAACCAGCAGGAAGCTAAGAGGTTCATCAGATGGTAATTCTTCCCCCCAAAGGTAAAAGAGATTCCCTGGAACAGTCATCCAGGAAGCTCCTGCTTGGAGACCCAGTAAACCCTACGGTGGTGCAAAGGAAATGTGTTTAGGGCAGAATTGGAGTAGTGGTGTGCTACCTCACTTCTGGGGTACCCGAGGAGGCGCTGGGGAAAGGTGGCTAGAATGGAAAATAAAGTGACAATCAAAGTCCCGGTTTGGGGAGGAAGCCGGTGCCAGCCTGCTGCTTTGGAACGGAGGCAAAACCTCAAACATGATCATTTAGGAAGGGATTGCTGTTGATTGGGAGCTGGGGTTCATCTACAAACTCTGTGATCTTATTTATCTCCCGCAACCTTCTTCCCAGGGCAAATTGTCCTTATTTGAGAAATGAGGAGCCTGAGGTTCAGAGAGTTGTCATTTGCTTATGGTCACTTGGCACACCAGTGGGACCTGAGCCCTGGTCTGTCTGGCTCCCAAGCGACTGCTGTCCATTGCCGGGCTGTCACCGCTGCCTTCAAGCATTCTTCTTGGCTTCCCCCCAAAGTGAGTGATTCTTAGATCCTGGTGCAACAAGATCACTGGAGAGCTGCTTTGGGGAGGTGCTGGGCCCTGTCAGGACAATTTGATTCAGCCGGTGGGTGCCAGGCAGAGCTAGGGCCAGCTACATAATTTGCTGGGCCTAGTGCAAAAGGAAAATGCAGGGCCTCGTCCTGGGGTGGGGCAGTCCATCTTCTTTTCCCAAATGGCCCACTGCCCCAATTCATGACTGATGGCTCCCAGGGCAGGACATGCTCAGTACTCGGAGAAGTGGCCCACTGATGGAGCTGGTGCTGCCCACACAGTGTGGGGACAGTTGCTGCCTGGCGCTGGCCTGAGGACTGTGGTATGGTATGTGCACAGACCCCAATACACTTACAGTTTGTCCCCAGGCCCCCACATCCCAGGAGCAGAGGACAGCAGCAAACACAAGCCTCTTCTCATCAACACAAGCTGGCTTCCCCTCAAGTGGAGGGCGTGAGCCAAGGCTCCAAGGTTCCATGTTTGCTCCATTGACCAGGCAGACTTTCCTTAGGAAACAGTGGTTCAAAACTACTTCAGCAGTGAGGTGCTGTGTGGTTATACTGGTAGCACATCCATGAATTCCACCCTGGCCAGAAAATGTGTGTGTTTCTAGCCAGTTCCCAAGTGACTCTGAGAACCAGTGCAGCTTTCTTTCTTTTTTTTTTTTTTTGAGACAGAGTCTCACTATATCGCTCATGGTAGAGTGCTGTGGCATCACAGCTCACAGAAACTTCAAATTCTTGGGCTTAAGTGATTTTCTTGCCTCAGCCTCCCATGTAGCTGGGACTACAGGTGCCCGCCACAATGCCTGGCTATTTGTTGTTGTTGTTGTCGTTGTCGTCATTGTTTGGCAGCCTGTGGGTTCAAAACTGCCAGCCTCATTGGTATATGTGGCCAGCACCATAACCACTGTGCTACGGGGGCCAAGCCAGAGTTTTCTTTTCTTTTAAAAAGACTCACCACAGGCCAGATGTGGTGGCTCAAGCCTGTAATTCTAGCACTCTGGGACACTGAGGCGGGAGGATCTCTTGAGCTCAGGAGATCAAGACCAGCCTGAGCTGCAAGACCCTGTCTCCACTAAAAATAGAAAAATAAGCTGGGCTTTGTGGTGGGTGCCTGTAGTTCCAGTCACTCTGGAGGCTGAGGATGGAAGATTGCCTGAGCCCAGGAGTTTGAGGTTTCTGCGAGCTAGGCTGACACCACCACTGTACTCTAGGGTGGGCAACAGAGTTAGACTCTGTCTTAAAAAAAAAAATACCCCTTAAACAATGGGGTTGTTTGTACTACCCTGTGACTTCCCTCTCCTGCTCTGTGAAATAGTGATGAGATTTCCTGCTACAC
Organism: Otolemur garnettii; assembly: GCF_000181295.1. Taxonomy (NCBI): domain Eukaryota; kingdom Metazoa; phylum Chordata; class Mammalia; order Primates; family Galagidae; genus Otolemur; species Otolemur garnettii. The sequence goes on along the minus strand of NW_003852402.1, from coordinate 26,306,264 downwards.
GGGCTTTGGTGACAGGACACAGGGAAGAAGGAGTGCGGAAAGTGCTCAGTGCAGAGCTCAGAACACAGCACGTACTCAACAAAGGTTAGCAGCAGCACCAGCAGCAGGGACCAGGATCATCACTGTCACCACCACCTCCACTTTTGTCCAGGTTATTGCATCAGTGCCTTTTCTATTGTTCCCTATCCGCTTTCCCTCTGCTCTCCATCCCCTCAACATGAAGGAGGAACCAGAGAAGTGTAAGAGAAGAGAAGAAGTGGGAGAGACGCCTCAGGTCAAAGCCAGTTGTGGCCAAAAGCCAGATCGAGAGGAGCTAGGTAAGGATGGTGTCATCAGTCTTAACAAATAAAAAACCCAGATCCTCCAAAATTGGCACTAGAGGGAGAACGGAGTGTGAAGAAGAGGTGGGTAGATCATTGCACCCCATCTGCTCCTGAGGATTGGGCATCCAGCCTATAAAAGATAAACACAGTTCTAGAGCAGTGTTTTTCAACCTTTTTTTTTTTTTCTTTTTATCTCAGGGCACACTTGTGCAGCACACTTAAATTATGTTGGTAAAAAAAAAAAAAAGAGTTGAAAGAAAGAATATATTGGGCTGTGTCTGTGGCTCAGTGAATAGGACACTGGCCCCATATACCAAGGGTGGCGGGTTCAAACCCAGCCCTGGCCAAATTGCAACAAAAAAATACCTGGCATTGTGGCGGGCACCTGTAGTCTCAGCTACTCGGGAGGCTGAGGCAAGAGAATATCTTAAGCCCAAGAGCTGGAGGTTGCTGTGAGCTGTGATGCTACAGCACTCTACTGAGGGCGACAAAGTAAAACTCTGTCTCTAAAAAAATATATATTTATTATGCTTTGACCTTTTGAAAAAAATTAATCAAATAATGATCTTTCAAAATGTTTGAGGCACACCTAAGATCCTGGGCATAGGGTTGAAAATCACACTAAAGCCAGGAGATTGCTTCAGGTGTTATTTAGAGAAGAACAGCTCAAATCCTGGGACTAGAGCCTCGGTTCCCACTGCCACCCTCTCTTGGCCATTCAGGAGTGAGTGGGAGGTGCTGCTTTCCAGGTTAGGGTGTCCAGAGCACATGACAGCAGCATGGCTAGCCACAGTGGCCACTCACCCCCACTGGACTTTCCTACAGGCCCACATGGGCTCACCCAACCCACCTCACCTAGAAAGCACCCGTTCAAAATCTAGGCCAGGGGCCAAGGCCCCGAGAGAGGACAGGAGCCTAAGAGCTTCTGCTGTGGGTCCCAAGCATGGGATCTCAGCCGGAGGGATTCTGATTAACTAGTATGGGGTAGATTCCAGACATTGGTGTTTTCGAAACTCTACAGGTGTCACTACCATGCCACGGAGGCTGGGAACCACTGCTGTACTCCTTAGCCAGCTTTGGGTTGTTCTCCAAAGACCCTTCTCTAGGTAGCTGCTGTGCGGGGGAAACAACCCACCTCCATCATTCAGTGGCATGTCCTCACCTCAGTAGTGCTCGGGAAAGTCTTCAAGGACACACGGCATGAACACAAGAGAGGGCCACTACAGGTGAGGTGAGGATAGCACGCGCATGTGGAATCATCTCAGAGAGAAGCAAGAGGGTCACCAGGTCAGCACAGGGCAGGATGAAGCAATCCATCAGAGAGTGCGTCTCCTGGAAAAATAATGGCTTTCCCGGCCAGGCTCTGTGACTCATGCCTGTACTCCTAGCCCTCTAGGAGGCTGAGGCTGGAGGATAGCTTGAGCTCGGAGTTGCACCAGCTGGAGCAAGAATGAGACTCCGTCTCTACTAAAAATAGGAAAAATTAGCCAGGTGTCACATTGGGCACCTGTAGTACCAACTACTCGGGAGGCTAAGGCAGGGGAATCGCTAGGACCCGGGTGTTTTTTTTTTTTTTTTGGAGACAGAGCCTCAAGCTGTCCCCCTGGGTAGAGTGCCGTGGCATCACAGCTCATAGCAATCGCCAACTCCTGGGCTCAAGCGAGTCTCCTGCCTCCGCCTCCCAAGTAGCTGGGACCACAGGCGCCCGCCACAACGCCTGGCTATTTTTTGGTTGCAGCTGTCATTGTCGTTTGGCGGGCCCGGGCTGGGGATTTGAACCCGCCACCTTAGGTGTATGTGGCTGGCGCCTTAGCCGGTTGAGCTATAGGCGCCGAGCCTGGGACCCGGGTGTTTAAAGTTGCTATGGGCTACGCTGACACCCCTGCCCTCTAGCCTGAGGCAACAGAGTGAGACTCTGTCATAAATAAAAAATAAATAGGTAAATAAATAAATAAAATAGTTCCCTGGAGATGTTCTGAAAAGCAGAAGCCACCTCTTCATGCCTTCAAGCTGCTGTACTGGGGAGTTTTCAGCACCTAAGCCTGGCCAGGGGGCCCACATCTATGAGCGTGTCACCTGGTCCGTCCTCCTCCCTTCTGTGCCAGGCAGCTGCCAGCTTAGATACAACCTCCTCATCACAGATCAATTCCACAAACATTTGCTGAACATCTATTCTCTGATAGGCACCGGGCTAGGAACTAGGGAGCACGAAACAAATAGCTGTTGTTTACTGATATTCTTAGAACGTTGACCTTAGGCAAGCTACTCGCCTCTCGATGTCATCATATATGTGATCGTAATAGGCCACATTGAAGGGCCTAGCTGTACTCCTTACTCAGTTTGGGAAACAAGCAATGATAATAAAGCGGCAGATACTAATATACCTAGAAGCAGAGGTGGTGTGGAAACATCTGGAGGGACCCCTGTATAGGATTTGGGGGTGGGAGTTATTGAAAGTGAAGTCTAAGTGAGCTAATACACCAAAACACACAGAAGGACTCCTGGCAGGTATTAAGTACCTAATAAATGTTAGCCAATGCTGTTGTTATTTTTATATTTTTAAAATTATTAGTATGTGCTGTGGTCTGAATGTTTGTGTTCCTCTCAAATTCATATGTTGAAATGTAATCTCTAGTACAATGGTATTAAGAAGTAGGGCCTTTAGGAGGGGACTAGGTCATAAGGGCAGAGCCCTCATGAATGGGATTAGAGCTCTATTAGAAGGGGCCTTGCAGCTCAGCGGCTTGGGAACCAGCCACATACACCAGAGCGGGTGGGTTCAAATGCAGCCCAGGCCTGACGAACAACAATGACAACTACAACCAAAAAATAGACTGGCCTTGTGGTGCATGCCTGTAGTCCCAGCCACTTGGGAAGCTGAGGCAAGAGAATTGCTTAAGCCCAAGAGTTTGAGGCAAGATCCTCTTGCCTCATTTTTTTCTATTTTTAGTAGAGATGGGATCTCGCTCTTGATCAGTTTGGTCTCCAGCTTGAGCTTGTGAGCTCAAGCAATCAGCTTGCCCTGGCCTCCTAGAGTGCTAGGATTTCAGGCATGAGCCACTGCGCTCGGCTCAAATTAGAATCTTTTAATGAACTAATTTGCCATTAATATATATTCTTTCGTAAAAGTGTCTGTTAAATATTTTGACCATTTTTGTTACATTTTTAAAAAAATATTTTCATTACTGAGCTGTAAAAATTCATTACATATTCTGGATACAAGTTCTTTATCAGATATAGAATTTTGTAATAGTTTTCTAAGTTTGTGGTCTTTTTTTTTTTAGAGACAGTCTCACTTTGTTGCTCTCAGGAGAGTGCTATGGTGTCACAGCTCACAGCAACCTCTAGCTCTTGGGCTTAGGTGATTGTCTTGCCTAAGCTTCCCAAGTAGCTGGGACTACAGGCGCCTGCCACAACGCCCAGCTATTTTTTTGTTGCAGTTTGGCCAGGACCAGGTTCGAACCTACCACCCTTGGTATATGGGGCTGGCACCCTACTCACTGAGCCACAGGCACTGCCCAAGTTTGTGGTTTTTAAGACATCTTTTCTTAGTGTTATCTTTTTTCTATTATAACAGTGTTATTGAGATATATTCACATGACATTATCTTTTGAAGAGCAGAAAATTCTAATTTTGATGAAGTCCAATGTATCAATTTTTCCTTTTATGGCTTGTGATATCTGTGTCCTATGTAAGAAAGCTTTGGCTGACTCAGGGTAACACAATTTGCTTCTTTATTTTTTTACATAGTTTTGTATCATACATTTAGGTCTGCAATCTATTTCAAGTTAATTTTTGTATATGGTATGAAGACTAGGTCAAAGTTTATTCTTTTGGTATATGGATGCCCAATCATTATAGCACCATTTGTTGAAAAGCTATCTTTTCTCCATTGAATTACCTTGGCACTGTTGTTGAAAATCAGTCAACTATATATTGGTGGATCTATTTCTGGACTCTGTTCCTTTGATCTATACATGAGTATTATGTATTGATCTATTCTTATATGAGTATTGCATTGTGTTGATTACTGTAGCTTTCGAATAAATTTTGAAATCAAAATTGAATTGGCTTGGCACCTGTAGCTCACTGATTAGGGTGCCAGCCACATGCACCAGGGCTGATGGGTTCAAACCCAGCCCAGGCCTGCTAAAGAAAAATGACAACTGCAACAAAGAAAAAAAAAAATAGCTGGGCGTTGTGGTGGGCACCCATAGTCTCAGCTACTTGGGAGGCTGAGGCAAGAGAATCACTTAAACCCAAGAGTTTGAGGTTGCTGTGAGCTGTGTCACACAGCTATGCCCTACCAAGGGCGACATAATGAGACTGTCTCAAAAAACAAAACAAAACGAAAGTGTGAATTTTCCAACTTTGTTATCCTTTCTCAAAATCATCTCTAGGTCCTTTGTATTTTAGAATCAGTTTGTCAATCTTTACAAAAAAATGGCTGTTGAGGGTTTGTTTAGTATATGTTGAATCTATTGATCAATTTGCAGAGAATCCACATCTTAATAATATTGATTTTTCCCATCCATAAATATGATCTGTCTCTTCATTTGTTCAGTTCTTCTAATTTTTTTTTTCTGCAGTTTTTGGCCAGGGCTGGGTTTGAACCCCCCACCTCCAGCATATGGGACTGGCACTCTACCCTTTGAGCCACAGGTGCTGGCAGTTCTTCTAATTGTTTTCAGTGAACAAGTCTTACACATATTTGATTAAATTTATCTCTAAGTATTCTATGCTTTAAAATCTATTATAAATTGTATTGGAAACAATTTCCAGTTGTTTCTTGCTAGTTAACAGAACAACAATTCATTTTTATATTCACCTTGTATCTTGAAATCTAGCTAAACTTAACAATTTGTTATCGTAGCTGTTTGTATTTTTTATTTCTTAGAATTTTCTGTGTAAATGGCTATGCTGTCTGCAAGCAAAGACAATTTTACTTCTTCCTTTACAATCTGTGTACCTTAAAAAAATTCTTTTTCTTATCTTATTACACTGGTTGGAACCTTCAATACAATGGTGGAAAAAAGTGGTGAAAGTGAACATTCTTGCTTTGTTCCCAATCGTACGGAGAAAACATGCAGTGTTTTACCACTAAGAATGATTCTGCTAAGAAAACGACATGAAGGTTATGTTCACCAGTTTGATGAGAGTATTTCAAAATGTATATGAAAACAGCACACTGTACCCCATGATTGCATTAATGTACACAGTTATGCTATAAGAAATTAAAAAAAAAAAGACAGCTATTGGAAAGGGTACAAGTGAATCTTTCTAAAAGCAGAGTATGAATGTCTTAATATCTAAGAAAATGATATGAAGGCTACGTTAACCAGTTTGATGAGAGTATTTCAAATTGTGTATGAAAACACCACACTGTACCCCGTGATTGCATTAATGTACACAGCTATGATTTAATAATAATAAAAAAAGACAGCTAAAAAAAAAAAAAAGAATGATTCTGGGCAGCGCCTGTGGCTCAGTGAGTAGGGCACCAGCCCCATATACCGAGGGTGGCGGGTTCAAACTCAGCCCCAGCCAAACTTCAACAAAAAATAGTCGGGCATTTTGGTGGATGCCTATAGTCCCAGCTACTTGGGAGGCTGAGGCAGGAGAATTGCCTAAGCCCAGGAGTTGGAGGTTGCTATGAGCTGTGACTCCACAGCACTCTACCAAGGGCAATAAAGTGAGACTCTGTCTCTAAAAAAAAAAATAAATAAATAAAAAAGAATGATTCTAATTAGGCTGGTGTGGTGGCTCATATCTATAATCCTAGCACTCTGGCCTAGGTGGGTGGAGTGCCTGAGCTCAGGAGTTGGAGACCAGCTTGAGCAAGATTGAGTCCTAGTCTCTACTAGAAACAGAAAAGCGAGCCAGGCATGGTGGTACATGCCTGTAGTCCCAGCAACGGGAAGCTGAGGCAAGAGGATTGCCCAAGACCAAGAGTTTGAGGTTTCTGTGAGCTAGGATGCCAGGGCACTCTACCCTGGGCAACAGAGTGAGACTCTGTCTCAAAAAAAAAAAAGAAAGAAAGAAAAAATGCTAGCTGTAGGTGTTTAATGAACAAGATTGATCAGTTTAAACAAGTTTCCTTCTATGCTTAGTTTGATGGACAGACACTGAATTTTATAAATACTTTTTTTCCATATACGTGTATGAAGATAATTATATGATTATATTATTTAGTCTGTTGAGATCATGAGGTTTTACGGATTGATTTTGGATGCCAAACCAATCTTGTTTTCCTGGAAAGGAAGGACCACCACAAAGATTATCCTTCTTATATCTTTCCGGATTCAGTTGGCTAATATTTTATGACTATGAGAGACTGTTCTATAGGTTTCTATCTTCTTGGTCTTTGGTATTTAGATAATGTTCACCTCCTAATATGAGTTGTTGAATGTTCCCACATCTATTATTTTTGGAGAAGTTTATGTAGGGTGGGTATTAATTCTCCATTAAGTGTTTTTGTTTGTTTGTTTGTTTGTTTTTAAGACAGAGCCTTACTTTGCCACCATGGGTAGAGCGCTGTGGCCTCATAGCTCACAGCAACCTCAAACTCTTGGGCTTAAGTCAGTGGTTGTCAACCTTCCTAATGCTGTGACCCTTTAATACAGTTCCTCATGTTGTGGTGACCCCCAACCATAAAATAATTGTCATTGCTTGTGCGGCCGGGTTCGAAAATAGCAATGAAAATAATTTTATGGTTGGGGGTCACCACAACATGAGGAACTATATTAAAGAGTTATAGCATTAGGAAGGTTGAGAACCACTGGCTGAAATGATCCTCTTTCCTCTTGCCTTAGCTTCCCAAGTAGCTGGAACTACAGGCACCTGCTACAATGCCTGGCTATTTTTTAGAGACCAGGTCTTTTTTCTTTTATTTGGAGCCTCAAGCTGTTGCCCTGGGTAGAGTGCCATGGCGTCATAGCTCACAGCAACCTCCAACTCGGACTCAAGTGATTCTTCTGCCTCTGCCTCCCAAGTAGCTGGGACTACAGGTACCCACCACAACTCCCAGCTATTTTTTGGTTGCAGCCATCATTGTTTTTTGGCAGGCCTGGGCTGGATTCAAACCTGCCAGCTCAGGTGTATGTGGCTGATGCCTTGGCCGCTTAAGCCACAGGCATCGAGCCTACAGAACAACTTTAAAGGAACAAGTGACCCCTTTGTAACAGAACTTAAGACACTAACAGAATTGAAAAGCATCCTAACAGAAACAAAGGCAAGTCTTCACAGCTGTGTGACTTGAGCAGCCAAAGCTGGATGATGGCCTGAAACATGACTATATAACTGGGATGAAAACACATACAATATCACAATACTAAGTGAAAGTGCTTTACACCCACCCAGTGTAATGAAACGGGTTACAAATGTGGAGAATTTAGCAGGCAAAACTGTATTACAAGTAACATTTTATTTTATTATATTTATTTTGAGACAGTTTCACTTGGTCACCCTCAGTAGAGTGCTGTGGTGTCACAGCTCACAGCAACCTCAAACTCTTGGGCTTAAGCGATTCTCTTGCCTTAGCCTCCCAAGTAGCTGGGACTACAGGCACTCACCACAATGCCTGGCTATTTTTAGAGATGAGGTCTCACTCTAGCTCAGTCTGGTCTTGAACCTGTGAGCTCGGGCAATCCACCTGCCTTGGCCTCTCAGAGTGCTAGGATTGTAGGCATGAGCCACCGCACCCAGCCCCACAAGCAACATTTTAAATCATCCTTTTTAAGCCATTGCAACTATTTAAAACATCTAAAACAAATATAAAAATGAGCCTTGTAGTGTTTTTTGATGTGATTTTTTTTTTGTCTTTAAGTATTTTTTAAAGCTTGATGTTACACTCAAAGTATATATTATGTAGCTAAACTGTCAACTGAGAACAGCATATGCAGAGTGGTCCAAGTTTTTATTTCAAATTCTGATTTCCAATTAATCCTTCTAAATATTATTCTTCAAGTCATAATTTCATCCATGGTGGAAAAACTTTAGAGAGTTGCCTAAAATTTTCATATCTGTGTCTTTGAGTAAATAACTAGACCATGTTGAAAATTATCAGGTCTAGTAAACCAGGTTTAAAGTGAATGCCCTATTTTATTGTATTTATTTATTTTGAGACAGAGCCTCAAGCTGTCACCCTGGGTAGAGTGCTGTGGCATCACAGCTCACAGCAATCTCCAACTCCTGGTCTTAGGTGATTTTCTTGCTTCAGCCTTCCAAGTACCTGGGACTACAGGTGCCTGCCACAATGCCTGGCCTTTTTTTGGTTGTTGTTGTCATTATTCTTTGGCAGGCCCAGGCTGGATTTGAACCTGCCATCTCTGGTGTATGTGGCTGGCGCCTTAGTTGCTTGAGCTACAGGAGCTGAGCCTGAAAGACCTATTTTAAAAGCAGCTTATCCTCCAAGGTACTTTTTCACTTAAAAATGTTACTTTTGTAACATTGTAGCAATTCTTCTTTCATGTCACTAAACCTTATATAAAACAGGAAAACCTGTTTTCCTAAGGACAATTTGTTTATCTATTAATATACTTTGTTTCAATTTACTTATGTGTAAAGCAGGTATTTTTCTAGCATCATCAAAGGGTCACTATAAGAATAAAATCAGGTGGCTCGGCGCCTGTGGCTCAAGTGGCTAAAGTGCCAGCCACATACACCTAAGGTGGCAGGTTCAAATCCAGCCTGGACCCGCCAAACAATGACGGCTGCAACCAAAAAATAGCCGGGCGTTGTGGCGGGCGCCTGTGGTCCCAGCTACTTGGGAGGCGGAGGCAGGAGACTCGCTTGAGCCCAGGAGTTGGAGGTTGCTGTGAGCTATGAAGCCACAGCACTCTACCCAGGGGGATAGCTTGAGGCTCTGTCTCAAAAAAAAAAGAGTAAAATCAGGTATATGCTATGATACATTGGTGAAAAGAGATTCAAACTATCAGATGAAGGCAAACTGATGTTGTTATACTACTTTCTTTTATGGTAGGGCATGATCATTATATTATAATTTTAATGAGCTGGGAGACTAGGCCAGGCCTGCATGTGTAATCAGGTGGTCCTTCCACGTGAAATGTATGTGGAGGTTGTCCTGCGGTTTGGGGAGGTAGCTACTGTTTGTAGAGCCTCCCTTTCCTGGCTCTGCCACATACTTTGGCTAACATTAGTCTCACCCATGATTGCCAATCTACAGGTTGGTTCACGGGGTGCTGTCACTTCTCAGAATTCCATGACTAAGCTAGGAGTGGTGTTTGCTGTTTACTAATAGGTATTTCTCCTTCCTGTTCTGCTTACCACATCATCACACTAGGCCTTGACCCTTGTGAACTTAACTGGAAAGTCAAACATACCTAGAAGCTGTCCAGGCTTAGGTCTAACAACACCATCAACTGCTCTTTGGAGGTCGTGGAACAGAAACTGGAGGTGATTCAAAGGAGAAGGAAACTTAATAACTCATCCAGTCCACATTTTTCACAACACTGATAAGAAAACAAAAATCCAGAGAAGTTCTAGGGCTCGGTCAAGTTCCCCTCTTCTGTGAAGCCTTTCCTAACATCCCAAGGTAGTTGGAGTGGTGCTCCCCAGCTGTTTGCAGAACCATTCTGGGCATTCCCTCCGCCCCACCAACAGCTTTTCACCTTTTGTTAGAATAATCTGTTGATAGTTTCTCCCTTACTAGACTGAAACCTCCTAAGCAGAAGCCTGAGTCCACCTCGCACCCCTGGGTAGTATAAGGCCTGGAACATTTTAAGTACTCACGAATGTTGAATGGGTGACTCCCACACGCCATCTATTAGGCACTAGGCAATGGAGTCAGGCTCATAGAGATGTAGGAGAAACTTCTAGAAAGCCGAGTTCCTCTTGGTGGCAGACCAGAGTCTGAAGGGTAAGCCAAAGAGTAAGCTGAGAAACACATCCATCCAGAGGAAGATGAAAAAGTTAAGTGGATCCAGGCCAGAAAAAAGCTGGTAAAAGTCTTCCCATTTCTTCCTTCATAGACACATTAGATTCATTCATTCATTTAATAACTTTTTTTTTTCCTGGAGACAGAGTCTCACTCTGTTGTCCAGGCTAGAGTGCCGTAGTGTTAGCCTAGCTCACAGCAACCTCAAACTCCTCAAGTGATCCTCCTGCCTCAGCCTCCTGAGTAGCTAGGCCTGTAGACACCTGCCACAAGCCTGGCTAATTTTTCTATTTTTAATAGAGATGGGGGTCTCATTTTGCTTAGGCTGGTCTGGAACTCCTGAGTTCAAACGATCCTCCTGCCTTAGCCTCCCAAAGTGTTAGGATTACAGGCATGAGCCACTGTGCCCAGCCTCATTCAACAACTTTATATTAAATACCTACCCAGGGTACCTACCAGGCCAGGAGCTATTTTAGGTACTGGGGAAATAGTAGTGAATGTAACAAAGTCCTTGCTATGTTCTGGTAGGAAAAATACAATAAACACAAATAATCATTATAATGTCAGGTAGTGGTCAAGTGTTAGGATGAAAATTAAAGCAAGAGAAAGAAATGGTCACTGACAATGGAAAGGAAAACGCTCTCTGAGTGAAGACATGAATGAAGTGAGAATACTGGGGAAAGAGCATTTCAGAGGCAATAGCAAGTACAAAGGCCCTGAGGTGGGCTTGGTGTGTTTGGGCAAGAAGGAGGCCAGAGAGCATTGTGGGGGAGGAGGAAGGTAAAATGTAAACAGGGTCCTTCTCAACACCTGTCTGATCCTCAGAATATACAGACCAAGTCTAATAAGGAGAGATCCGTTCAGACCTTTATCTTTCAGTGGTACCTTAACAGAGACCAACCATCTATTCTCTTAGAACAAAGGTTCTCCCCTGAGGGTACTAAGCCCCTGCTCCTTCACACTCAGGTTTCAGGTTGTTGATTAACCCCCACTCTCTGTGCCTCCAGAATATTTTGTTGCAGAGAAAGCCTCAGATGCAGCCTGGACATAAATAGCTGTAGAGCCAGGTAGGACTATAGAAGGATGAATTGGGTCAGGTGTAAGAACTCAGCCTAATAGTCTCCCTTTCTCCCATTTGTCCTGATATATTCAGGATTTTAGGTCTATCTTTTATTTCCCCCACTTCTGGTAGAGACTTGAGTCCAGAAAAGTGTTTCCCCATTGTAAGAAAAACAACAAGGCAAGGGTGATGGCAAATGACAAGTGATCACTGATGGGGCTGGGGAGGACTGTGGTGAACGGGAGGGCAAGGCCTTCCAAAGGGGTAGCTGCTACTCTGGCCCAGTTGATCACCGCCATCCTAGCTCACATAGCTTCAAACTCCTAGGCTCCAGCACATATTGCTCAGGCTGGTCTAAAACTTGTGGCCTCAAACAGTCCTCTTTCTGTGCCTCCCTAAATGCTGGTTCTCTAGGTGGGCATCATCATGGGTGGCTACTCTTTAAATTTTCTGGGAATGGGGTCTTGGCATGTTGCTCAGGCTGGTCTCAAACTCCTGGCCTCAAGTAGTCCTCCTAGCTCAGCCTACCAAAGTGCTGGGATTATAGATGTGAACCATAGCACCCAGCCCAGATCTTAGAGTTGGTTCAAGAAAGCAGAAATCTGGATCTCTTCAGGGGTGAAATCTCTACATTTTTAAATTAGTTCACATTCTTTTAAAATCCTGGCACACCAACCATAGCATTCTAGAGGAGTCAAACACAGTCCCCATAGGCAGGTGGTTTTTGACTTCTGGTCTCCAGATCTTATCAGAATTTCTGAGAAGTCTGTGACCTAATAGCCTTGACAACCACTATCGTAGAACATGACTCCCCCCTCCATTCCACGAGGTGGGGGGAAAGACTGAGGAAATGGCCATTAATCATGCTCTTGGGCCCCAAAAGCCGAGGTTCTCCCCGTTCCCATCCCTGACCCAAAGCTGCTTCCTTTCCCTCTTCCTGTGCCCACCAGTGAGTGTCCCCCAATCTGGGGACAAAGCAAGTAGGACATTGTAAAAGGGAATTCATGCTGAGAAGCACCATGCCAAAAGCAGGAGATGTTCATTAAAATAGAAGGCAGCTCTGCCTTCCTCCTCTCAATTCATATGCCGTCCCCTCCCCTAACTGTGTCCATGTGCAAGCCACCATACTCATTGAGAACATTGGCTACTATGTTACAAAAACTAAAATCAAACCAGGTCAGGAAAAATAAACACATTGTCTCCTGTGCCTGAGAGGCCCCAGGGTCAGGCAACTTCCAGCACTATTGCATTCAAATGCTCAGGGATCTCTCCCTCTCACCCAAATCTCAGGTCTCCTTCCTCCTCTGCAGCCTTTGTTCTTTGACTGGGTCCCTCCAAGTAGTGGCACAATTGACTTACATGGTCATTACTGCTCATCGTCCCACAAGGGGAGAGAGACTGCTTCTCTTGTGTTGTTGTTGTTTTTTTTTAATTTATTTTATTTTATTTAGATAGAGTCTCACTATGTTGCCCTTGGCATCACAGCTCACAGCAACCTCAAACTGTTGGGTGTAAGCGATTCTCTTGTCTCAGTCTTCCAATTAGCTGGGACTACAGGTGCTTGCCATAGCACCTGGCTATTTTTTGTTGCAGTTGTCATTGTTTAGCTGGCCCCGCCTGGGTTCCAACCCACCAGCCTTGGTGTATGTGGCTGGCGCCCTACCTACTGAGCTATGGGCACCACCATTCTCTTGCAGTGTTCATAGCAAATCCTGAAAAAAACAATCTGGTTGGCCCCCTGGCGTTGTGATGCTGGATAAGCCCCTGTGTCTGAGGGCATGGGACATTCCAACTGGCTGACCTAGGTCACATGCTCTCCAGAAATATGGGTCCCAGAATCCCAGGGACTGTGCGAGGACTGTGTGTGTGTGTGTGTGTGTTGGCAGTGGCAGGGAGGTGACAAACTCTAAAAGGAGAGATGGTGGGCACTTAAAGTGTACCTTCTGCCCAAAGGCATGTCATGTCACACAATTGACAAGGGCCATCCTATTGCTCCTCCAGCCCCCAAACAAAAATGAAAAAACTTGGCAGAAGCCCAGTGTGGAGGACTTGGCAATTCCAGTACTAGAATATATGCTTTGCAAAACCGAAGACCTCCAGTTCTGGCTCGGCACACAGATTTCCAAGCTTCGGCGACTCCTTGATGCAAGCAACAAAAGAAATCCTCCAGCTGTGTGAACATGTCTTCCTCCCTTCCTGCCTCACATAGAAAGACAGTTCCCTGAAGATGGGAACCTGTACCACCGAAGGGAAATCTCCCTGAAAATCTAGGAAAAAATGGAATCACTTTCGACACCCTATCTATATGCGTTTTAAAGCTGAAGGGGAGCTCCAGGGAATTGACTAGATGAAGTTCTCAGGCAGCTGTAGAAGGTAAGGTGGGACGATGGTTGTTTCTTACAGGCAAATGTAAGACAGTCTTATCCGTAGGGGAAAAATCCAAACTAACTGAGAGTAAACGATGACAGTTGAAATAACAGCTACTCTTTATTAACTAAAGTAGAACCTCTTTATTTGTCCACCTGAGGGACTGTAACAAACCGGTTAACATGTGGAGGTGGTCAACACAAGGAACTTGGACTACTGGACTGATAGGCACATGTCCGGTCTATGAAAATTAGGTCAACTTAAGGAGGTGGTCAGTGTAGGGAGGTGGTCAACTATGGAGGCGCTAGTGTATTTTGCTAAGTGCCAAAGCACTTTTCATAGATTATGTCATTTAATTCTCACAATAGCTTTCTAAGATAGGTACCATTACTGTCTCCATAGGAGGCTAAATAACTTGCCAAAGATCACATAATAGGGTGACCAGATTTTAACATCTGTAAGGCGGGACAACATGGGGGGGTGGGGGTCGGGTGGGTGGGGGGGTGGGGGAGGGGGTGGAGCGGGGGCAGGGCGCAGGGGACAGGGCAGGCAGGGCCTGACAACAAACTTTGATAAGCAGTTCTTGATAATCCCTTCTCAGCAATTATTTATTACAGTTTAACATTATAAAATTAACAAAAATAATATAAAACTCATATTCTGGCGAAATAGCCATATGGCAGCTGAAAACCGTATATTCCCTTCTTGTTCTGCAGCCCGTTCGTGCATTCTTTCCAAAAATCGGGACCTTTTTAAAATGCCGCGGGACCCGGGACAAATTGTTGAAAAGTGGGACTGTCTCGCCAAAATTGAGACGTCTGGTCACCCTATATAAGAAGCAAGTGGTGGCACAGTGAGAATTAATACCTGGGCAATCTCACTTTAAATGTGGTGCTAACACATTCATTCATTCATTCATCCAATGATTATGCTGAATGCCTACTACATGCTGGGGACCATTCCAGGTGCTCAAATATAGCTGTGAACAAATGCAAATACATGAAATTGACCTTCTAGTGGGAGTGGGGGGAGACAACAAGTTGGACAAATAAATAAAACATATACTAGGTTAAACAGTGATCAGAGAAAGAATTGTGAGGGGGAGGGTCAGTTCTGACCGAGGTGCTCAGGCAAGGTTGCACTAAGAAGGTGGCATCAAATAAAGACGTGAGGAAGTGAGGACGCAAACCATGTGCCATCTAAAGAAGACCATGAAAGGCAGAGGAGACAGCGAATGCAAAGGCCCTGAGGAAGGGCGGGGTGGTATGGTCTAGAATTGGCAGAGAGTCTGCAGTAACTTGAGCAGAATGATCAAAGAACAGAGCAGGAGGGAATGAGATCAGAGAGGTCAATGGAACCCGGTTTCACAGGACCTTTCAAGTGGCAAGCAGGATTTTTCCTTTTACGCCTGTGTGACGCAGCCAGCTGGGTTGGAGCAGAGGAGAGACACGAAATGATTTAGTTTAGGCAAAATCACTCTCACTACTGTTAGAGGGGCAAGGAGGGCCACTGAGCAGGCAGAGACTAGGGCAGCTTGAGTGGTGCGCAGTGGACATGCGACAAGGCTTCAGTTCTGGGTTTATTGTGAAATCAGCATCAAAAGATTGGCTGACAGGTCAGATGTGGGGTGTGTGACAATGACAGCAGTTAATGATGGCTCTAAGGCTTTGGCCTAAAGCAAAGGAAGACTAGAACGGACAATTTCAGAAGTGGGGAAAAGCGCAGGAGGGGCGTCTTTTGTTTTGTTTTTGTCTTAAGCCGGGAGGAATTATCAGGTCTCAGTTTGGGACGTGATAAATTGGAGATGCCGCTTAGACATCTGAATGTGATGCTGAGTGGCAAGTCCGAAGCTCAGAAGAGAGGTCCTTCGGGATGGAGTTATAAGGTCTATACACTATACCCCACTCACTCAGAGGAGCTGAAGACGTTAACCTACATGCAACTTTGGAAAAATGATGATTGTCAAGAATACTGGAACAAATTTTGAGCTTGAAAGTAGAGAGTAGAATTGTGGGTACGAAATATATATATGTATATATATGATAAATGAAGTGAAATGTCACTCTATCCCATAGATATGTATATCAACTAAAAATAAAAGGGAAAAATAGCTGGGCTCAGTGGCTCACGCCTGTAATCCCAGCACTTAGGAGGCCCAGGTGAGTGGATTGCTTGAGCTCACAAGTTCAAGACCAGCCTGAGCCAGACTGAGACCCCCATCTCTAAAAATTAGCATTGTGGCCACGTCTGTAGTCCAGCTACTTGGGAGGCTGAGGCAAGAGAATCACTTACACCCAAGAGTTTGAGGTTGCTGTGAGCTGTGAGCTGTGACGGCAGAGCGCTCTACCAAGGGCGACAAAGTGAGACTTGTCTCAAAAAAAAAAAAAAGGAAAAATACTGGAATAGTATTAAAGGAAGTAAAAAATTAAAACAAATTTTTAGGGTCTTGCTATTTACCCAGGCTGGTGTCAAACTCCAGCCTAAAGTGATCTTCCTGCCTTAAGGGAAGTCAAATTTAAAATTCACCCATATGCTGCCACCTTTTTAAAAACAGCTGCTTTTATTTCTCCACATTTCCTTCTGTTTTGCCCACACGCATACACAATCTCATAATATAATCATAATTCAGATATAATTTTATATTCTTTTCCCCCCACTTAACATGATCTCAGAAATATTTTTCTATGTGGCTCTTGCATGTGCTTCTTGAGGATTAAAAAGGCCAGCAAAACCCTAGGCATTGCTGAGAAACATTTTATATATAAAAGCAAAAAATCCCTCTTTGGTACAAAGCTTGTTCTCCCTATAGCTGCTGTTGTGCTTACTGTAATCTTCATCGACAACGATTCTCTGCTGAGATAACTTTGCCCTAGAACCTGAATGATGAGAGCCAGCCCTGCACCCCTTCTAGGGAGGGGCATTCCAGTAAGAGGAAACAGCATGTGCAAATGCAACAGGCAAGACTTAAAAGAGTTGCTGGGAGATACATTTCAACCAACTATTAAATAGAAATTAATCTTTGTACACATTTTAAGAATATCTTTTAATTTTTTCTTTTTTAGAGACAGTCTCACTTCGTTGCCCTTGGTAGAGTACCATGGTGTTACAGCTCACAGCAACCTCCAGCTCTTGGGCTTAGGCGACTCTCTTGTCCCAGCCTCCTGAGTAGCTGGGACTACAGGCACCCACCACAACACCCAGCTATTTTTTTGTTGTGGTTGTTGCAGTATGGCTGGGGCCAGGTTTGAACCCACCACCCTTGATATATGGGGCCGGTGCCCTACTCACTGAGCCACGAATACCTTTTTTTTTTTTTGAGACAGAGCCTCAAGCTGTTCCCCTGGGTAGAGTGCCGTGGCATCACAGATCATAGTAACCTCCAACTCCAGGGCTCAAGGGAGTCTCCTGCCTCTGCCTCCCAAGTAGCTGGGACCACAGGCGACCGCAGCAACGGCCGGCTATTTTTTTGGTTGCAGCTGTCATTGTTGTTTGGCGGGCCCAGGCTGGATTCGAACCTGCTACCTTAGGTGTATGTGGCTGGCGCCTTAGCCACTTGAGCCACAGGCGCCAAGCCATCCACAAATACCTTTTAAACTACAGAAGCAAGGGTTCACCCTCTTATCAAGAGAAGCCTTATAGAATAATTTACAAGGTAGTGAAAACCTGGTAGATGTAGTGGTTTTTAAAAGGTTCTGAGCCTCAGATTACTCACAAACTCCACGTGGAATCTGGTTTGTTTATTTATCTCAGTCCCGCACCCAGAACCCAAGTCTAGCTCTTAATGTTAGGGAAAAGTCCAGCGGTCCAAAGAGGGCAAATGACTTGCACAAAATTATTCCAACTACATAGACAGGGTTTTGAATACACTTCTTTTAGCTCCACCCTCCTTGTCAAATATTTTTTTCCAAAAAACAAAACTTGATTCCGTGCATACGACTCCACGGTTAACAAAGCCCTTTGTTAGCTGGGAAATCCTCCCACCCCAGGCTCACCACCTTATCGTGTGCATAGAATTATTTACTCAAAAGCAGGAAAATTACTGAGAAAACCATTGTTCCCCGGGAGCTAGGAGCTAGCTCGCACTTCCTCGCAGGGCCGGCAGGGGGGGCACCAGGCGAGGTTTGTAAGCCGCGCCTCCCTCGCACCCCTCCCCCTCCTCGCCCAACTTCCCCATAGCCACGGCTTCAACTCAAAGTGGCCATTGACCTTTCAAGCTTTTTAACAGTGATGCAAGAGAATAGTATTTCAAAGAAAAATGGTTATCAAAATTGTGGGTCCGTTTTTCCCACGAGTGTTAATGGTTTTGAAAAAGTAGGTCACATTTAAAGTAGGTCACATTTCGGAGGCGGGCGTGCAAGCAAGGAGATGAGTTTCCACTGAGGCCAGGTGGCCTCCAACCCGGTGGGAGGTGAGAGTTCCCGGGCAGGGAAGAGGTGCCGGGATCCTTCCGAATTCCCGGCCCGAGGCGCCAGTCCTGCAGGGATTCGCCGAGACCGGCGCTCTCCGGACACGGAGGCCTGGCCACCTGACACCTCTCGGGAGCGCAGGTAAGGGCCACCACCCGGCGGCCGGCGATTGTGGGTCCAGCGGAGGAGACGTTGGAGCGGAGAGGAGGAGGCAGGGAGGAGCTGGTTGGGGCTGGTGCGGGTGACAGCGATCCCGAGCGCCAGGGGGAGGGGACAAAGGGCCGCGAGCGCCCTTTAAGGAGGCGCCGCTCTCCTCCGGCTCTGCCTTCTAGGACCCGGCCCAGGAGACTGTCTCGGGTCGGCTCCCTGCGGTCCCGGGCGTGGGTCCCTGCCCTCAGCAATGCGTCCCCGCCCTGCCAAAGTGCTGAGACCACCCCCCCTCCCGCGCCGGGGAGGTTTTCGAAGACCCTCCAGTCTCTCCTGCACCCTCTCACAAAATATGCGGCCTGGAGGGTCGAGGCGAGGCGACGCTGAGGGAAAGAAAAGAGGAGCCCCCTCCTCACGGGGGACCCTGGGGCAAGGATGGCCATTACGCGGGCCTGGGCGCTCAGCTGGCACAGG
>NW_003852402.1:26257657-26287492 GCF_000181295.1 Otolemur garnettii | reverse complement strand
GGGTGGGGTCTCAGGCGTCCAAAGCGCCTGCCCCCGCGCCCGAGCGCTCCCAGCAGGTCTTCCCTGCAGCCGGCTTTTTAGCGCCGGAGCCTCTTTAAAGCGGTAGCCCGGGCGCGGTCACGTGAGGCGGATTCCTGGAAAGTTCCTGGAAAGCGGCCTCCGCAGCAGCCGGGCGGGGCTCTAGGGGAGCGCGGCCTGGGGAGGGAGGCGGGGAGCGAGGGAGGCGCGTCGAGCTGGGAAGTCGCGCGCACACACGGCTCCGGGGACAGACGTTTAACTCTTGCCAAGTCTCGCCGCCGCCGCGGCTCGCGGGCAGGGCTTCCCCGGAAGCATGAGCCCTCTCGCCCGCAGCCGCCGGCGCTGCGCGGGCCCCGGACGGCGCGCTCCGAGGTCCCGGGCGCACAGCCTCAGGATCCCCAGCGCCGGCAGCTCGGGCGCCCGCGGCAGGTACTGGAGGGGGGAGCCCGAAGGCTCCGCCCCGAGGAGCGGCGCTGGGGAGGGCGGCGGGGCGCGGCCGCGGGCGCCGGCGGGCGGCCGGGGCTTCCGCAGTTGGGAGCGCTGGAGGAGAGGGTCGGGGTGGCAGCTGTGCCCTGCGGCTGGGCGATACTGCCCGCCTTCTCCGGTTCCTTCTTGGCGTCGGGAAGAGTCCGGAGTTCTCCCCCCACCAAAAAAAAACCTACCAAATTAATAATCCGAATAACCTGATCTCCCGCTCTTCCCCACCAGCCTCCCGCCCTCCCTCCTTTCCTTCCTCCCTCCTTCCCATCTCCTTGGTCGCTGCGGAAGGGAAACCAGGCGGCTGCCTGGGGGTGGGCCGAGTCCGAGTCCGGAGGGGGTGCCGGAGCTTGGGGAGAGGGTTTTGAGGCAGTGTTTCCCGGGGCTTTTGTCCATACTCTGCGCAGAGAACTCTGGCCGCCGCCGTCGAACGCGGGGCCGGTCGCATCCCCCGGTATCTCATTCCTAAATTAAATATCAACAGGGGAAAATCGGGCAGACACCCCTCCTCTCCTGGGCCCCTCCCGATGCCCCCGCCCCATGTCCGCTGGGGAGGCTGCTCGGTGCGGAGGCGGCGGCCGAGGTAAGGGCTCCGTGTTAGTTACTTGCGCGTCCCGCAGCACTAGCTGCGGCTCGCTCGTCCCCAGCCTGGACTCCGAGTCCCAGCTTGGGCTGCGCGCTCGGGCTGATTCCTCGACAGCGCCTGCGGCGGCAAGAGTAGCGGCGGCCAGCCGGGTCCGGGAGCTACCGCCGCGGCGCCCCCGAGCGGGCACCGGGCAGCGTGGGGAGGGGAGCCAGCAGCCTGTGGGTGGGAGCGATCCAGCGACCTACAGCACCTCCGCACCCTGGGTTGGCAGCCGGCGCCCTGGGAGCCCCGCAGCGCTTTAGGGCGGAGAACCAAGTTTGTGTGTTGTTGCTTCCTCCCAGGGGCCCTCGGGCTGCGCGGGGTGTGAAATGGGAGTGCCAATTTGGGGATCTCTACTGTTCTTCCTTTTAAAATTTTTCTGCTTGTCCTTGACAAGGGCCTATTCCCACTGGACCCTGAGGAGACTACTTGCTCTTCCCAGGCTGCTAGTCTGGTATTTCAGCAAGCAGGCCCCTGTGCTGGACGTCACCCCCATTCACCCTCATCCTGTCCACTCTACCTCCGCCCTTCCAGACCTCCCGGGCCAACTCTTGAGTCTTGGATCTCTGCTCTCTCTTTATCCTCCTTTCCCTAGAGCTGGGCCCGGCGGTAACTGAATGCTTGGGGTTAAATGGTGCAGGAGCAAAGAGGCGGAGAAGTCCCTGGGATTTTCCACGTCTCTGTTTCCCCACCCCCACCCAAACCGCAGGGGTCCAGTTAGGACTGACCCAACCCCCCCCCCCCCACACACACACACACTTTCTCTTTGCAGGCGATCTGAGGGTGACCACGTCTGCGAGGGACTTTGCTATCAGTCTGCCAGGACCTCGGGAGAAAGAACAGGCAGCTCCTTATCTCCTTCCCCTCTGCCAGCATTTCGGGCACTCAGCAGGGACTCGTTTTGGGGTTCCCATTGACTTCCAGGAAGGACGGGAGCCCTTCTCTGACCCCAGCTCGGGCAGTCACCTGTCTTTGCCGCAGTGATATTTATCCCATGACCCTGCGGTGCCTGGAACCCTCCGGGAATGGCGCGGAAGGGACGCGGAGCCAGTGGGGGACGGCGGGGTCAACGGAGGAGCCATCCCCGGAGGCGGCGCGTCTGGCGAAGGCCCTGCGGGAGCTGGGTCAAACAGGTAGGGAACTGAGCGGCCGCGGCGCGTGCGGGAGAGGGGCCTCCAGAAAGAGGCGGCAGGGGGCTGCGTTGGCTGGGAGCACAGCTGGGACGTGGAGCAGACCTGGGAAGCAAAGAATGGGGTGAAAACACGTCCCCTCTCTTCCGGTCCTCGATCCGGGGGTAGGGTGGGGGAAGGACTCGCAGAGGACGTCCGCACGTCCCTGGATACTTGGGAATGCGAAAGCAAAGCGGTTCTCCAGGGTCTCAGGAGCCCGGGGGAAAGCAGAGCGCGAAGAGGGCTTCTTGGAAAAACCTTTTACTATTTAGCGCGGCTTCTCAGGGTTAGGTGCTCAGTTTCGAACCCTCCCCAGGAAAAGCGCCCGGCGCCTCTCTTTGCGCGGGGTGCAAGGGCAGCGAGCGGACACAGGGCTCCCCGCAGCCTCAGCCGCATCCGGCTGCCGGGCGGTGCCGCCGCTGCAGCCCGGGATCTTGGCGGCCAAGTCCTGGACTGACAGATTGCCGCGAGGGCGGATGCCTGGGAGCCGGGAAGAGCGCAGGCTGCGGATCCCCAGCCCAGCGCGGCTTCTAGGGCCGGCGCGCCCAGGGTACAGCTTGAAGTGCAGACAGGCGCTTTGCGCGTCTCAGTATCGTCCCTGGGCATTCGAGAGGAAAATAAAATTAAATATCTGGCAAATAATTCTGGCTTTCAAAAGTCTGGATCCTAAAAACCTACGTTTGGGGCAAAGCTGAAGTTTTGATAGCAACTGCGGGAGCGTGACTTGCGGTTCCGGTCTTCCCAGGCGGGCCACCAGCTTTCCCTCCGCGGAGGGGTCGGGCAGATTGCGAGTATCCCAGCAAACGGGGGCGAGGGGAGGGTGTTCATTGTTTAAACTTTTTGAAAGCAGAGTGTCTTTGAGTCTCTTTTGAAAACCGGATGGGCGGGGGAGATGGTGCGGAAAGATCAACTGGATATTCTTGGGGAGACCAACAGACAGAATTTGGATTAGGGCAAAGTCCATGAGTTTAGCAAAGACTGTAAACTTGAATTACCAATTACTCACTGGGCTTCCAGTGAATGGACTGATAAGATAGTTGTAATCAAAGCAGCGAAGAGAAGCTATGGTACCAGAAGTGTACTTTTAAAACAAGTAAAAGTAAATAGCGGTGCTTTCTAGAGCTTACAACCTCGTAGAGTCTTTGGGGGAAGAGGGCAGGGATACCAGCCATCCCCAAAAGTTGCTTCTGCTTTTACTCTTTTGGAATTACTGGAGTTGGATTAAGAGCATGGCTTTTATTTCTAACTTCTAGTTTAATCTTTATTTTACTTAGTATTAAAAGTGTTATGCTTTGCCAGCCCCTGTGTCATGTTGCAAATATTCTTTTGGTTCTTTAGAAGAAAATCTTAAAGATAGTTCATAGAAGATGAAGTTAAAGTTATTATTTTTTTTAAATAAAGAAAACTGGCACAGTTTGTGTTTGTAAAACGGACCCACATTTTTCATTAAATTCCTACCAGAAGTATTCGTTGTGGCTCCTGGTAAACTTCTCACATACCTTTCTTTAAGAGCTAGAAAAGTTATTGCCAAGTACTCGCTCTATTCTAAAGATTCTTATAATAACTATTTTACCCTCTTTTCTTTTTCTTTTTGAACAAAAACCCCAGGATGGTACTGGGGAAGTATGACTGTTAATGAAGCCAAAGAGAAATTAAAAGAGGCACCAGAAGGAACTTTCTTGATTAGAGATAGCTCGCACTCAGACTACCTACTAACAATATCTGTTAAAACATCAGCTGGACCAACTAATCTACGCATTGAATACCAAGAAGGGAAATTCAGATTGGACTCTATCATTTGCGTCAAGTCCAAGCTTAAGCAGTTTGACAGTGTGGTTCATCTGATCGACTACTATGTTCAAATGTGCAAGGATAAGCGGACAGGCCCAGAAGCCCCCCGGAACGGCACCGTTCACCTTTACCTGACCAGACCACTCTACACGTCAGCCCCTTCTCTGCAGCACCTCTGTAGACTCACCATTAACAAATGTACCAGTACCATCTGGGGATTGCCTTTACCAACAAGACTAAAAGATTACTTGGAAGAGTATAAATTCCAGGTATAAGTGTTTCTCTTTTTCTAAACCTGCCTCACATAGAGTTATCTCCGAATGCAGCTATGTAAAAGAGAACCAAAACTTGAGTGACTGCTCTGGATAACTAACTACATGGAATCCTTTCTAAGAACAGCTAAAGTCCATCTAATTTAAACATGCAAAGCGGTAGCTAGGTATTTAAAGCGCCCCCTCCCACTGAAATATTTTCACCTGGTGATGTTTCCCTTCCTAAATAAAATGTCCCAAGTCAAGGCGGAAGGAGCAATTGATCAGAATGCTTTGCCTTTCTGAGGGTCCTTTCCATGAGGTCAAAGGTCCAAGCTCCAGAAGCAAAGAGCTCCACTAACGAAGTGTAAGACCCGAGCTCACAAAGGCTTTGCTTCAATTTTACAGGCCTGGTGATCAGAATCTACTTTAGGAGATTTTCTATTTTGCATTCTGATGTACCTAGGAGTTTTGTTAAACAGATCATGCCTGTGAGTATTTATCCTTCATTTTATGCAATTAACCAAATCAACCAAAAAAAAAAAAAGCGAAATCCTGTATTTGTCTTTTTACTACATGTATGAACTCTCTCCTGTGAATGAGTACTGTAGTAATCCATTTTAAGGGAGCCTTATTTCAGAAATATTTCAACCTGGTGCAAATGGAAAAGACTTTTTCTTTTCCTTTAAGGCTAAAGACAAGAATGTCGTGCTATACAGGTGCACCCCAATCCCTGTTAGTAGAAACCAATGTAGATATAGACATTTTACCCTTTGAAGTAGCTGTGTCTCGACCCGTTGCCATTGATTTTTTGGAAATGGCTTTAGATATTTCCCAGTTGTCCTCAATTGTCTAACCATGGACATTAGCAGACGTCTCCCTTCTACCATGTAGAATACTTTGACTCAATTTTCTTCCAGACATAGGGGGATACCTGCCTGTTTTTTTTTTTTTTCAAAGTGTTTATTTACTGCTGTTACTATTTGATTAGAATGTATTAAATAAAAAAAAAAACCCTGACTTTCACAAGTTGCACTTATTACTTTGAGTTGTAGAGAACACGCCCTTCCATGGTAATAGAGGTTTGCCATAAGAACTTATTATGTCAAGTAAAATAAGCCAAATACTCAGCCAGAGATAGAACAGGACTTGGAACTTCTCTAAGATTATGGGTTATACCCACCCTTTGCATTTGGAAAAGCATGGTTTAGAACAGGTGTCCTCAAACTACGGCCCATGGGCCACATGCGGCCCACTGAGGACATTTATCTGGCCCGCTGGGTATTTTTGCTGCTGCTTCCTGTCCTGCTTAGCTGCTGACTCATCCCAGGGCCCACAGTCCAGCTCTCCGCAATGGTCTGAGGGACAATGCACTAGCCCCCTATTTAAAAAGTTTGAGGACCCCTGGTTTCGAAACTACAAGCATTGCCAAATGGCCTGGTCTTTTACAGCCTGAAGAGACATAACACTGATGCCTTTTGTGTTTTCAAAGACACGATTTAGGAACTACACAAATGGTGACATGGCCTGGTCTTTTACAAGTAGAGAAGGCACAATACTAAATAAAAATGAAAAGTTTAATGGCCAGTCTTTCTTTCTACACAGTTCATGACTGTTGCAAGTGTCCCATCTTTTCTGGAGTCCAGACATTATTTACTTTGCTGCCTTTTAAAAGTTCCTGCATAGCTATATGTTATGGCGTGTCATCAGAAAGGCGAACCAGTGTATCCTGTGTGTTCCCTGCGTGAATTAGAAACTTCAGCTGTAAGTTACAATAAAAGCCACTATTGCATATCTTATTTTCATGAAGATGTTGAAAAATGGTCTTTGCCTGGAAGGAAAACGTACCGTGTCTATGTAACAGCAGACCCATACACAAAACACTGTGAGATGCTCCTTAGGAAGAGTTGATTTGTAGCCTAAAGCTTGAAGAAGAGCTAGACTTTTAGGGTCTGTTCTAGGAGGTGGCCAGAAGCTTTTCATTAGGACGTTCAGGATCTGCTTTATCCATCCTCTTCCTCGGGCTGACAATGTTAGTTTGGGGGATGTTTGACTTTTTTGCAAAATGTCCACGTGAACGGTGTCAAGGGGGTTTTTTGTGGAAATTCTTTGAAGGTCTTTTGCGTTTCTATCCTCGTTGTTTCAGACGCTGTTATTTCTGTCATTGGGAGTGGGGCGGGAGTGTGAGTATCTGTGGGATTGTGAAAAGTTCTGTGTTACTGCTAGCAAGTGACCAGTTCTGAGAAAACCTGAGGCTAGCACAGACATCGCTACAAGGGTGCCGTGGGACCTGTTGCCTCGTGTCTCAGTCTCCCAACTAAGTTGATAAGCACCAGGAACGATCGCTTTGAGTTTTAGTTTTTACAGTTCCAAACCTTTATTCACTGAGCTGAGTGTGCACCAGGTTCTTAGCCCTTTACACATAGTATCTCATTTAACCTTCACAAGAACAGAAGGAGCGAAGTACAGCCAGGAGAGGAGGTGCACCTTCTGACTTGCGAATGAAGAGGCATTCCAGGAATATCCTAGCTCTTTTTATTCCTGGAGAGGAGTCACCAAGAGCAAATTGCTGCTGCATAATTCTACATCATCCAGATGAACACGTTAGAGCAGGCTATAAAGGGAACCCTGGGCCTTTTTATTGTGACCTCAACCAGATCAACTGGAAAAGTATAGATACCTTAACTGGCATGGTGCTCTGGGGAATTCTCAGCTTGACCCAGTGGTTTTTTTCCCCCAAACACTCTCAAAAGGGGAGCTGCTCATAACTGGAGGGTGGGTAGGTGGGGAGGGAGTTTACCATTTTACTCTGGTGGCTGGTTAATGCCAGATATCAATTATTAGGAGCCCCATTTGACATGCAGTAGGAAAAAAAAAAGATGTACAGTTATCTAAATTATCCTCAGCAGAGCCTGGAACGTTATTCAGTGTTCTCTCCCTGTGCAGAGCAGTTTGAGGGCATTAGGGAGAGTACTTATTATTCTTGTTGAAGAATATTGTATACAGGTCTGGTATGTCCCACAGACTAAAAATATTTGATCTTGGTTTCTGTTCTGGGCAGAGGGGAGGCAGGACAGGGCTTTCATTACTGTCACAGTGGGCACTGGTGGCTGCTTTTTAGGGAGCAGGAGATTTTCTGGAACTTCAGACAGTGGAGAAAAAGGCAGCCCAGCTTATAAGCTGAGCGTTCTTCTTTGGTGCGTCAGAATGTCTTGACTTCATCGTAATTATGTAATCCAAATAGGTAACAGAATGGGACAGTTGTTTGGGAGTGTTTATTTTCTTGGGAAGGATTTTCTCTGCCTTTAGAAAATTGTACCCTGGTAGGAGGGTAGGAGACAGAGACGTCATCGTCATCAAATAATCCAAGGGATGGAATGTCCTGAGACCAGGCCATGCCCTTCTCGGCCCGGGGTAGGTGGGGTGGAGTGGCTGTGGTTATGTCTAACAGCTGGGCTGAAGCTTCTGTCTCCAAGTGGTCCTTTCTACTTTTTGGAGCAAAAGAATGTTGTTCCAGGCCTTTTGTTTACTTAAGAGGCCTGTATTCTCCTCTCCCAATTTTTAACTTCTTAGAATTTTAAAGCTTAAAACCACTTCTCAGAGCACGTATTTCAGTGTCTTCATTTCACTGCAGAAGACTTGCGCACACCTAACCCAGCAAATCAATGACCGAGTCAGTATTCGAACATAGATATTTTAGCCTGAGCTTTGGTATTTGTAAAGGCTGCGCACTTGTATCCTTTGTTAAATTGTCAGTACTCTTCTTTGTGCCCCTTGTGAGCCCTGTAGTTCTCTGGACAGCAGTTTTCTTCCACTGAAATTCAGCAACCAGCCTTTGGAATACCCTATGGGGCCATTCCATGTCTTCCCTCCCCCTACTCTGAAGGATCCGCTTCCCCTGGGTTTCTCTATGTCTCCATCCACATTAGACTTTGTGTTAACTTGGACTCACCGACATTTCTAATCTATTTGCTGTTTTAAAATCCAAATCCTCCTATCCATGCTGTGTGATGATCTCACCTCTGCCTTGGCTGGATGTGTGTGACTCACGCCTGACCGTGGTGCTGGGGGGACTGCCTACCCTCCTGTCTTCCCCAGTGGAGCCCATGCTTGCTTTTGCCCATGGTCATCCTGGTACAGTTAATTTCTGCCTTAATTTTCCCCTTTCCTATCATGAAGTTGCCCTGTTGGCTCCTGCCCTGCTGGCTGTAGACACACCGATGAAAGAGGGTAATTATACTCTCCTTGAGTTAGGTAATTGAGAGATTTAGAATACCCTGAGATTAAATCTGTCTGTCTCTTCCCTTGGGTTCCCCCTCAAGTTTTGTAACAAGTAGCCAGCTCCAAATGCCACAGTTTCATGTGCATGTTTTTAATTTATTAAGAATCAGAAACTCCTTTTTCACTGTTAAGTTGTGCTTCATTTGAGCAGAATAAAAATACCTTCTGGTCCTTCCCTTCTGCTTGTCTATCCCTAAGAATGATTCTGTGATAGTTTTGTTTCACTTCTACCTGGATGTATGTTTCTTTTCTTTTTTTTTTTTTTTTTTTTTTTTGCAGTTTTGGCCGGGGCCGGGCTTGAACCTGCCACCCCCCACCCCCGGTATATGGGGATGGCGCCCTACTCCTTGAGCCACAGGTGCCACTCCTGAATGTATGTTTCTTGTAGTCTCATCTTCAGATAGTTTTGATTTTTCTAATTTTTCCTCAGTGTAGCTTGAGTTCAGGAGACTTACCTTTATTTTTAAGGTAAAGTAACAGCTGTTGCTAGAGGGGCCTCTCAAGGTCCGGAGTTTCAAGTGCCCAGAGAGTGAGTCAGCCACAGTCATGGAGCAGAGCCGGATGGTCCTTCGCACCCCATCCTGAGCCTTGACAGCAGGGGAGGCTGGGTCAGCCTGGTGTTGCCTCTGAGAATGGGACTCGCTGCAATAAACATTTGTTTACGACAATAAAACAGCTTTTATAGACAATTCTCACTTTGAATCACATCCTTAACTTATAGGACATGCACCAGACTGGGACCTCATTTTATGATGTATTACTCATGTGGTTTTGCTTCTAGATACAGAGATAGGGGACAGGCAAGCCAGAGTCTCAGTGAGAAGGAAGGAAATACCACCAGCTGCCTTCCTCTTGTCTAAGCATAAATGTCACCCAAGGAAGCCCCTCTGCTATGGCAGAGTGTGACTTTTTTTTCACTACTTAATCCGTCACGTAATTTCATAAAAATTTCCTGTATCTCCCCAGTTTCCAACAGTGTTAAGGATAAAGGTGTATTTAGCATCATCTTCTTAATATTATTTTTTGCTAAATGATTTTTCCCTTCCGTTCGTTGGTGTTCTTATTTCCTGTTTGGATTTTGGTCCAGAGTGCTGCCATGATCTTTCACATTCAGGAAAATATTTTCCACATTCTGCACAGAGAAGGGGTTTGATCTCCTGTCTTACCATCCCTTCTGCCACCTTGATGAACTTGACCCTTCTTCCAGCGTCGCCTCTTTCTCTTCGTTTACATTTCTAGGCTATGACCATCAATTCTATATTTCGTCAGAAAGTGTGTTGGTATTTTGCACATTTGATTAGGGTGTCTGCTCTTGATTATCTGTAGGAATAAGGAGCAATAGAAACTCGTGAACACATCTAGCCAGTAGTTTCAGCCTCCTTTGCCAGATCCACTGGTGGCCAAGTCAGCCGCTCCTATGTTCTTTCACTTCACTGTCCTTGCTAATCAAGGGATAAGGATGTGAATAAGCAACCAAGGGACTTCAAAGATGTCCAGGGTGAGAAAAGTAAGGAGGATGGAGCATCCGTTGTGTGCGGAGGACTTCCGAGAGCCAATCATTAAATATTTAGAGATTTCATGACCTACATCATTATGGGTAAATTATTAGTAGATTGAAAGCAGCCACAGTGGGAGTATTTACACCACAGAAATTGGCAAGTGCTGCAGACTCCCCAGCATTTCCCCTTCTTCCCCAGTTGGCTAATATAATAGCATAGCATGGATCTAGGTACTATGTCCTCCTCAGTCATTGAGACCTCGCTAAGGTAAGATTGATGTAGCCCAGTGCTGAGAGCAGAATGGAATGAACAACTTGAGTAATACTTTCTTAAAGTATGTGTCAATCCTATATTGGGTTATCTTGTCTTCTACTGAGGGATAAGGCCGTGTCTTGATTCATTGTCTCTTCTAGTTATTACTTCAGATGCCTTTTCAGTTTATTAGCACAAAAGGACTAACCATTCTCCAAGTCACAGGACCAGTTTACAACAGCTCTTTTAGCTCCAATAGACCAAGGTCTCTCTTTGCTTCTAGTTTCATTCGTTCATCTCAATGATTTTCTTCTTCCTTTCTTCCCTCCCTTCTCATCTGGTTTCCTCACTCCTTTTCTCCTTTCCACCTACATTTATTGAATGCCTGCCTACTGTATTACTCGACAGGAACACAAAGAATAAGGAGTAGAGATCTTAGGCCCAACGGGAAGAGGTAGAGAGGAGAGGGACTAACATCTGCTAAGTAATATATCCTGTGCCCTGCACAGCCATTCCATTTAAACCTCACGATCACCTGGTGAGGTATGTAGTCTCCCCATTTATACATGGGGAATGAAATGAAATATTCAGCTCGCTAAGTAGGGGAGTCATGATTTAAACTCACTTGGTACATTTCAGAATACCATGTTGTCAAGGAGCTGTAACTACATGAATAATTTCTTGGAAAATGTAGTGGTAACGGTGATAATATTCAGCTGTGGACAAAGTACCATCCACCTGCTTTGAGGGCTTTGAGAAGGGAAAACCTCAGAGCAAGATCTTGGGTCTGAGTGTGAATGGGCTCAAAGGGACTTCAGTCCTATGCAGTGGTGAAGATCTTTTCACTGAAGAAGTGAAGAAGAGGGTAGAGGTGAGGCTTGTAGAAGGTGCCGTCCATGGGGTGTTAGGGGAAGATGTTACGAGCCTTGCCAAAAATACTGGAATTTATCCTGAGGGCCGTGGAGAGCAGATGAAAGCTTTTTAAATGGGGGAGTAACCAATTAGGTTTGTGTTTCATATGATTCCTCTACAGCAGTGATTCTCAACCTGTGGGTCGCAACCCACAGGAACTGTATTAAAGGGTTGCAGCATTAGGAAGGTTGAAAACCACTGCTCTAGAGGCTCCTTGGGAAATGGCTGGAAAGGAAGCAAGATGGGTGTTGTAAGCTGATTGGTTGGGTGTGAGGTCAGTGGGAAGGAGGTAGATGCTTATGAGAACAGTGGGGAGGGATCAGATGCTGGGTGGGAGGGATCAGACACTGACTCCCCTTCTTTGGCTACCGGCTTACATTTGTTCTGGAGTTTGGGGCTTCAGGTGTCACAGATGCATGCTTCCCTTTCAAGGCCAGCTTCCCCTTTGGGCAAGTTGGGTTAACTGGCACAGATTCCATTCTTAGGCAAGGAGCAGATGGCGGTACTGTGGGTACAACCCTGAATTAGGAATTGGAAAACTGAAGAGTCCGTCTCTGGTTGTTAGACCTTGGTCTAAACATTGAATCTCTTGGGGCCTCTGGTATCTTAACTGTAAAATGCAGGAAAACCCTTCCTGGTTTTTGGTCCCTTCTGGGGAGGTCTTTCATCTGTGCAGATGTGAGACCACACTGGAGTAGGAATGGTCAGAGGAGAGGAGTGTCAGTTGCTGTTTAAATTGTAGTACAGATTTTACCTTTAGGCCATAATACCATCTCATTTATTTTGAAAAAAAAAAAGAATAATTGCCTCCTTAATTCTGGACTTTTTTTTTTTTTAAACAACTGGATTCATTGACTCTGTTTTTATACTGGTTAGAAGAATTTCGTGTGTGATCCTAGTTGTGGATCTTTGAGTGCTTCTCTGTCATCAAAGAGTTTGGACTTGAGTTTTTAGATCTTGATTGTAATGGAGAAATGGACATCCCATGTGTGCTGCCATCATCGTTAGTTATAACCCTTTGGATGAGTTCTTATTGCCAAGGGACCTGGAGGGCTGTCTTTGTGGCTCCCTGACTAATATAACAGATAGACATGTAGAAAATTATGGGCAAAGGCTATATTTTTGCAAGTCATTTTTCCTGCTAACATAGATTATTCTCATTTCTGATTGATCCACAATGGATAAGAACGCCATTGAGCTTTATTTTCATCTGTCAAGCAGTTCATTTAAAAAAGAAGATAAAGGGTGGTGCCTCTGGCTCAGGGAGTAAGGTGCAGGTCCCATATACCGAGGGTGATGGGTTTGAACCTAGCCCTGGCCAAAAAAAAAAAAAAAAGAAGGCTAAAAAAAACCAAACACATATGTAATGTAGTAAGGAAATTCTTAGATCCTGTGGTAAAATGAAAAATATCTTGGTGCTTGACTGATCCTTCCCCAATCTAACCATCTTGCATATTTGGATTTTCCTGGATCTGTCTTGAAGTGGAGGCAGATCTGATCCTGATGGCCAAGGAGGAGGGTGGGGGTGTGCAGATGTCACAGGCGGAGCTCAATCATTGAGCCTGGGAATGGCTAAAAGCTCCCAAGGGACCCAATTTGAAGCTGCAACCGGGAGGCTGTGAGATTCATTATGTTCAAGGCATGACAGTGAAGCAGCCATCCTCTAACAAACCAACTTGTGGGCTTCCAGTGGCCTGGAAGAACCTAGAACATTTAGTAATGCCAGGCATTACACACACTTGACACTTTTAAACTATGACCTCATTGAGTGCTCCCAGCAAACCTTTGAAGTAGGTTCTGTTTTTATCTCCACTTTAGAGATAAGGAGATTGCCATTTTACATTAAATGATTTAATAGTGTCCCAAGATCACATCACAACAGCTTAAAGATCTTAATTGGCCTTATTTACATTTCCAAATCCCAGAAACACTTTAGAATAAGTGTTCCAATGAGGAGCTGAGCAGAAGGGGTTGGTTTTCTCCCCAGAGAAGGGCTGAAGAAAGCAGAAACAAAGAGTGGATTGGTCCTTTCCAAGTTGCTTTCTTTGTAATGTGGGATGGGAGGTTACAATGATGTAACCTCGGCTTGTGACATCAGCTTCCTTCAAGTTGCTTTTCCGTAAGGACTAAAGTAGAGGGAGCTTCATTACCGTGCTGATCAAAACCAGCTTATTTGTGAAGTTAGTCTGTTATCTCTGTCCTGATTTCTCGGAAGGTCAGAACGGATCTAGACTTTAATTTTAGTTTGGTAGAAGACCTCTGCGTGAAGGACTGCAGTTTGATTTTCAGTCTGGTCTGTTGGAATGTCCTGCGGGAACTTAGTCCAAAGCCATGACCACCTCTAATTTTTATTTAACGAGAGAGAGAGAGCCGAGATTTGAATTCAAGCCAATCTGACTCCAAAACCCAGGCTTTTATTCACTCTATTTTCTCAGTAAGTTACAAATAATATTAAGCTCTGATGCCTATAGCCAGCATGTCCCCAAATATTATATACACTGGTCACAGGTAGTTGATATTAGTCAGGTAGTTTACATTGAAAGGACTGTGACTTTGTTCACCTCATTTTAAATTGTTATTATTAGGACTTTGATTTTGGAAGTCATATAAGATCTGCCTAAATCCTGATCATCCATCTTGGAAGAATCCTTTACATCTGAATTTACACCTTTTCCTCCCTTCCTCTAACCTCTTTTGGGTGTCTGTCCAGTGCAGTCATAACCCCCCATCTCTCCCTTATCCTTTCCCTCCTCTGGAAGCAAACTTTATGATGATGTCTCCAGTCATAACAGGCAAGGTCGTGCTGCGGAGCAAACAACCCTAATCTCTCAGTGACTTAAAACAACAAAGGTTTCGATCTTAAAATTGCAAAGGTTTCTGTGTTCATACATTTCTGTCACGTTCACCAGGGAGGCTCTTTTCTTAGGCACTCAGGAACCCAGGCTAAAGCAACAGCCACTTTCTCAAAAGAAAGGGGCGGGTGGGGTGCTGAGCCAATGGGAAAAGAGAAACTGGGGATCTCTCTGTTGGCATGCAAATACCCTGTCACTTCTACTTCCCAGTGCATTGCCCAGATCTGTAAAATGGTGCCACCCACCCACACAGGGGCCAGAAGTGCAGACGTCCCCTGTGTCTAGGTGCGCAGCATGGTATAACCACCACATATACCATGCCATAGACACTGCTTCCTTCTTTTCTCCCTAGCCTGGCGAACTTGACCTCAGGTAAACTTCATAGGACACACATAGCCTCTTTAACGCCATTCCTTTTCCCCTTTGTCTTCCAAAACTTTTTCAGGTACTGAAAAATCTTGTCTCTCTTTCCTTCATGTGGGCCATTTGTGAGCCAAAAAGAAAGTCTTAAGTCTCAAAGGGAAATTAAATATAGCATGTCCCACGGGGGATTGGGTCTAGGACACCCCCCTCAGAAAGCAAAATCCAAGGATGCTCAAATCTCTACTATGAAATGGTGTAGTATCTGCATATAATTTGTACACATCGTCCCTTATACTTTAAATCATCTCTAGGTTACTTCCTTATGGTACTGAATACAATGTAAATGCTGTGTGAATAGTTGTTATACTGTACTTTAAAAATCTGTATTATTTATCACTGTTGTATTGTTGATTTTATTGCTTTCTTCCCCTCCAAATAGTTTAAATCTGTGGTTAGTTGAACCCCTAGATGTGCAGCCCGCGGGATACAAAGGACTGACTGTAAAATGAGCTGGGGCCACTAACCTCAAATGCTTCCTGATGACCAGAAGTTCCTTCTGATCTTCACACACATCTCTCTGGGATTCCTAACTGGCTAACATTAAACCTATCTTTCCTCCACTGTCAATATTCAAGATAAATAAATTACGTTCACATTGGTTTTTATTGTTCATTTGTTTGCTTAACTGGCTATATTTTAATATTATTGAATAGTATTATTTTGTTACACTTTTCAATCAGACGTAAGTGACTGTTTGTGTGACACACTGGGTACTTAATCACCAATTTTAATTTGCTTCTCAGGGAAAATGTATTCTAAGTTCCAGACAACTGCTTTGCAAACCCTGTTTTAGAATTCAACCTCTATTCTAAGATAAAGTCTTTTTCTACAACAAATTTCTACATAATTGGAATACCAGAACAAATGCTATGTTTTTTTTTATTGTATTTTTGTTTTTCAGACAGAGTTTCATTCTGTCAGCCTGGGTAGAGTGCTGCGATATCATAGTTCACAGCAGTGACACTGTAGCACATAGCAACCCCAAACTCCTGAGTCCAAGCAACCCTCTTGCCTCAGCCTCACAAGTAGCTGAGACGTTGCCCACCACAATGCCTGGCTATTTTTTTTAGAGACAGCGTCTCGCTCTTGCTCAGGCTTGGCTTGAACTCCTGAGCTTGAGCAATTCACCCATCTCGACCTCCCAAAGTGCTAGTATCACAGGCGTGAGCCACTGTGCCTAGCCTAAATGCTGTGTTTTAATAGACAATTATCTTCTACGACTGTAGACAGGGATTATTATCTCTGGAAAAAATAGAATATGCAAAATGTACTTAATTTAGACCTTTACTGAACATAATACAGTTTTTCCTTCATTCTCTATTTCCATTTTTCTACATTAACCTAGATGGAAAATTTGCATTACCTTTAATTTTCCCATCTGCATATTTATCTCTTTATTTAGTAATTCATTCATCCATCCATCCATTTCATCATTTAACAAATATTTACTGAGCATCTCCTTGTGCCAGGCATAAGGCAAGGTTCTGGGGAAAGTTAAGAAATACTGTCCCTCACCTCAAGTACGGTGTCCCTCACTATCCACAAGGAATTGGTTCCAGGACCTCAAGGAGATTGTGTGTAGCAGAGAGACGCGGCCTGCAACGCCACGGTACAGTAAGGTAATGGCTATTCGTGTATACAAAGAGCCCTAGAAGTGCAGAAGACACGCCTGGGTTTGCTTGAAGGCGTCAAGGAGGCATCAGAGAGGAGGTGATTTTTGACCTGAGACTTAAAAAATGAGTTGGCCTCAAGCCAAGCGAGGCAGTTCTAAGCAGAGCATCACAACCTGAAAGTGTGAGAGAACGCTATTTGTTCCCAGAAGTTCTAGATGGAACCTGCCATGAAACCCACAGGAGGATAAGTGAGAGTTGGTGGGAAGGGAACAGAGCCCTACAGGCTCTGCCTGCCCTTCATAACAGTTGTACTGTGTTTCCTGAAAATCAGACCTACCCCCAAAATAAGCCCTAGCAGGATTTCTATGCATTTGTTAAATATAAGCCCTACCCCAATAATAAGACCTAGTGATGGGCGTGGCTATGCGGTGTATCTGCCATGCCAGGCATTTAGCCCTCTGAAAATAAGCCCTAGTGTGTCTTCTTGAGAAAAAAATAAATATAAGACAGTGTCTTATTTTCGGGGAAACGCGGTATTTTACCTGGTAAGCGAAGGAGCCATTGAAGACTTGGGAGCAACAGAGTGACAATGTCAAGATTTGGTAGCAATGCGGAGGCTCTTCTGGAGGGACTTGACCCTTCTTAACCTTATGCCTGCACTTGCCGGGGATTCATAGACAAGATGCCTGAGATCTGTAACCTTGGATAGGAAGAAAGCTACATTGCCCTTGTCACCATCCTCCAACTGAAATTGAGCATTTCCTTCAAATATGAATGT
The DNA here is from genome assembly GCF_000181295.1 of Otolemur garnettii. Classification (NCBI taxonomy): domain Eukaryota; kingdom Metazoa; phylum Chordata; class Mammalia; order Primates; family Galagidae; genus Otolemur; species Otolemur garnettii. The sequence goes on along the minus strand of NW_003852402.1, from coordinate 26,270,551 downwards.
AGGCAACAGAGCACAGTAGAATTAATAGAAGCTGTGAGATTACCACCAATAGAAATCTGGCATTGTGATATCATATTACAATTGTTGCGGATACCTCAAAATAGCATTTATACTTAGCACTGAAGTTATTATATAGATATTACAGCTACTGCTTTATCTTGTTAGTTCATGAATTAACAAAATCATATGTATTATTGTATCACAACTTTGAAAAATAATTTGATATTTGCATTATAATGTAATTTATATTTTTAATTTTATTTTATGATTTAAGCACATTATGCTGAGAAGGGATCTATTAAAAAAAGGTCAGAACTGACCAGGCGTAGTGGCTAATGCCCGTATCTTAGCACTCTGGGAGGCCGAGGCAGAGAGGATCCCTTGAGCTCAGGCATTGGAGACCAGCCTGAGTGAGAGCGAGACCCCCATCTCTACTAAAAATATGAAATGTTAGCTGAGTGTTGTGACAGGTGCCTATAGTCCTAGCTACTCAGGAGGCTGAGGTGGAAGGATTGCTTGAGCCCAGGAGTTTGAGGTTGCAGTGAGCTAGGCTGATGCCATAGCACTCTAGCCTGGGCAACAGAGGGAGACTGTCTCAAAAAACAAAAAAAGTCAGAACTTGTGCACCAGAGGAAGGTGATTGGTGAGAAGGTCACTGCAGCCTAAGGGGGTGAGTGAGAGATAGGGAGGAGGAGAGAGGAATTTGTGGGAGATTCTGCAGACAATGAATTTGTTGATGGATTCAGGATATAAAGCAGAGGAAGAGGTTTGCATGCACCCCTACTCCTCCCATCAGGTTTCTGGCTGAAGCAGAATTCTGTTTTGTTGTTGTTGTTGCAGTTATCACTGATGTTTTTAGCTGTCTGAGGCTGGGTTCGAACCCACCATCCTCGGTGTATGGGACCCACGACCCACTCCCTGAGCCACAGGCACCGCCCTGAAGCAGAATTCTTTTATTTTCCTTTATATTTTTTATTTTTATTTTTTTATTCTATTTATTTATTTATTTATTTTTTGAGACAGAGCCTCAAGCTATCCCTCTGGGTAGAGTGCCATGCCATCACAGCTCACAGCAACCTCCAACTCCTGGGCTCAAGCAAGTCTCCTGCCTCTGCCTCCCAAGTAGCTGGGACCACAGGCGCCCAGCTATTTTTTTTTTTTTTTGGTTGCAGCCATCACTGTTGTTTGGCGGACCCAGGCTGGATTCGAACCCACAACCTTAGGTGTATGTGGCTGGCGCCTTAGCCAATTGAGCCACAGGTGCCAAGCCCCTTTATTTTTTTTTAGAGATAGAGTCTCACTTTGTCGCCCTCAGTAGAGTGCTGTGGTGTCACTCACTGAGCCACAGGCGCCACCCATGAAGCAGAATTCTTTTTTTTTTTTAATTGAATGGTAACTATGTACATTAATGCACTTCTGGGGTACAGTGTGGGGTTTTCACATGCAATCTGAAATACTTCCATCAACTGGTCAACACAGCCTTCATGTCATTTTCTCAGTTATTGCTTTAAAACGTTCACATTCTACTCTTAGAAAGATTCACCTGTACCCCTAAAAGGTAAACCTCAGAAGTAATCCCTCCAAACCCCCTCCCTCCACCCATTCCCCCCTCCCTTCTCCCTCCCCCCTCCCCATATTCTTAGGCTATTTGGTTATAGCTTTCATATAAAAAGGTTTAAATTAGTTTCATAATGGGGTGTGTACATTGGATATTTTTTCCTCCATTCTTGTGATACTTTGCTCAGAAGAACATTCTCCAGCTCCATCCATGTGAACATGAAGGATGTAAAGTCTCCATCCTTCTTAATGGCTGCATAGTATTCCATGGTGATGAAGCAGAATTCTTATATGTATCACGTCTGTCCTTTCCTACCCATTGCTATCATTATTTTTCTCATAAACTTTTATCAAAGTAAAACATATAGTCTCCTTTAAAATATTGAGTAGTATGGAAAGACAAAATGGAAAACATCCATCCTTTGTTCTCCTCCTCTCCACTTGCCAGTCCTACACTTTTTTGGGACTCCTATGGTGGTTTTCTTGTTTGTTTGGTTTTTGTTCTTTAAGTGTTTCACTCTTTGCCCAGGCTAGAGTGCCATGGCCTTAGCCTAGTCACTGCAAGTTCAAACTGGGCTCGACAGATCCTCTTGCCTCAGCCTCCCAAGTAGCTGGGGCTACAAGCACCCACCACAATGCCCAGCTTATTTTTCTATTTTTAGTACAGACAGGGTCTTACTTTTGCTCAGGCTGGTCTCTAGTCCCTGAACTCAAGGGATCCTCCTGCCTCAGCCTCCTACAGTGCTAGGATTATAGGCATGAGCCACCACGCCCAGCCTAGTATCATCCTCTTTAGCTAGACCACAAATTCTGTGCAGGAAGTAACCTTGCAGTCTGCAATCCCTACTATATTTTTTATAGTAGGTGTTCAATAAATGACTGACAGGTTTAAAGGCACTTCCCTGTTCTGAGATCACTGTACCTCAATTGTCAACATACCACGCTGTAGTTACAGAAGTTCTACCATCCTTGACATTCAGGAAATTGTTCTGTTACCTAAATTCCCGTGTTTTCTATCATTCTTCTGCTCATAAAACAATACAGAATGTGCAAATAAAAATTCCCTTTACTCGGGCTTCTAGATGTTCTTATGAAAGTGAATTTAGTGTGATAGTGGTTAAATAACGCTATGTAATTTTGAACCAGAAATTGAGAAAGTGGATTTGAAATCTTTCCCTCCTTCCCTCCCTTTCTTCTCTTTCCTGTTGCAGCTCTTGGGAGCTGTTGTTAATGTCAGCGTTGTTACCCTGCCCGTGTTGTATATGGGGCCGTAGCTGAGCATTTTGTTGGCTTTCCGAAATTTCTCGCGATGCTTCTTGTGAGGTCCAGGGACGTATAGTTTTGCGGTCTGATGTATGTTCATGGTTGCCAGATAAAATTGATGCCTGGCACTTTTTCTAGGAAAAACACACTGAGGCCTTTCCAAGTTGATTTGTAGGAACTTAGTGTTATTAGAACTTTGTGGCAAAACTTTTTCTCAAGTGGCAAAAGAAATAAAGGAACTTCAGTTTTGAGGGCTGTTAACAGCACCTTCCCTTAGTGCCAAAGCTGGGAACGTTGACAAAGGGCTGGATTGTTAATATGGGCTTTCTACAAAAATAAGCAAGTAGGGTACCTGGGCTCAAAAGAGTTACCAAGACAGCGAAATGCAGTTTCAGCTGCTGATACAAGGCTAGACCCCAAGCTTTTAGAAAAAGGTACTTCGCCCCCCCCCTCCTTTATTTTTGAATACCATTTCTCAATCCGGGTAACCAGAGAAACTACTCCGGGGTTAACTTTGAGGTTTGATTGCTGTTTACTTTCCTTGCTGTTTTCTGTAGAGAGGGAGGGGAGGGTTTGGGAAAATTAGACCCTTGAAAAAAAAACGAGCTTCCCAATTTACACAGGCATATTTCAATCCTTTTCTTCATTTATAACAAAGTTTGAGATTTGCTAGTGAAGAAATGAGAGCGATCACCTGACAGTATGATGAGTTACTTTTTCTTTAAATGTACTGGCTTCTCCTTGAACACCGACAGGCTGGATAACAAGTTTTTACTTGTTGGCAGAGCCGTTAAGCCTCAGAATACTCTTGGAACAAAATGACTGCTTTTTTTTTTTTTTCCTAATGGTTCGTTGAAATTATAAATTTGGGAGGAGTAAACATTCTGCATTTGGAAGAAGTATTTAACCTACAGAACTTCAAACCCAACTTTTTCACAAGACTTCATGTTTAATCAGCAGGTTAATGGAGCCCCAGGACAAAGAGCTTTTAGGGTTTACTAAAAACTAAGGCTCAGCCGGAGAAGACTGGAAGTGACTTGACCTTGGTTTACATATTCAAGAGCAGGAATGAATTAGCCCCGCTAGATATTTCTAGGAACCAGTTAAGGGAGAATGAGGTGGATGAGAATGAGGAGAATGTGTGTGTGTGTGTGTGTGTGTGTGTGGTGTGTGTCCATCCCAGGGAAGAGGAATCTCACTTATTTTCTGTTCTTTCTTCTTGAACAAACGGAGCTCCTGCAGGGGGCTGGCACTGATGTCCACGCTGTGCACCCTGGTGCTATGGAGAGGAAAGTGACCGTGGGGCTGCAGTGCGATGCAGTAAAGTCCTTTTTGTCTGTAGTAGTGTTTGAGCTGAGAGCCCAAGGGGGTTGTGTCGCGGTGGCTCCTCCCAGACCCGTCCCGGGCCGGCTCAGTCCGGAGGACCTTATGTAACCCAGCTTCAGCGGCGACCAAACGCGTTTCACTTTGGAAGGGGACCAGATGAGAGCGGCGTCTGGAGCAAAGGCTGGGCCCTGTATCTAAAGGGTTAAACCCTTCCCGCAGCCTCAGGTCTCCGGCTGTCCAGTGGGTGTAGGCAACGTGGCTTCAGTGTCTCAGAAAAGAGCATCCGATTTGTTTGGGTTAATAACGTAAGGTAAATACAACTTTCTCTTGTTAGCTAGTTTTTCAGTAACTCTAAAAGGAATAACAGGGTCACGGTTAAAAATCGAGTCTGTTCACAAGGGTACAGGTGACCAATAAAATTGCTAAACTCCCTTTCTCCTCCGCAGAGGTAGCTATTATGAAAAGTTCCTTTTTTTATGCTTCCACAGAATTTTTAATGCAATCCAAGTGTCGAGTTAAACAGTTTTTCGAAAGCACACACAAATTGGAATATACTGTACATTCTGCTCGGCAATTTTCTTTTATACTCGAGATTTCTCTGTTATCTTCGTAGCTTTTCATATCATCACGGTAACATAAAGTTTTACCTGATTCTTTTCAATGGCTGCACAATATTCCGAAGCATGAATATGTCATTACTGATTGAATCAATCCCCTCGCAATGGACATTCAGGTGGTTTCCAGTTTCCTGGTCTTATAAACAAGGGCGCACTAGGAATCTCTGTGCTGATGTTGCTATATGTTTGGGGAACATACCGGTTGAGTCAATTCTTAGCAGTGAAATTTTTGGTCATAGAGGATGTGCATTAAACACATTTTGGTCATAGGGGATGTGCATTTTAGTAAGTGTTTCCAAATCACGTTCCCAAAAGGTTGCACCAATATTTCAGGCTTAAATAAAAAATTATCTTTTAAGTTGGAAATATAACTAAGGATTGTCTTTCTAATGCTGTTAATCTTTAAACAGCATATTTGATATTGAGATCAAATAAACTTTTTGGCTAATTAAATGCCCTCAGAGGTAAATCTCTATGGCAGAAAGGATGTCTGTGGAATATTAAGTGCTCTGCCCAGGGCCTTTAGAATGAAGGAGAAGCCTGGTGGTTCAGCCTCAACAACCCCATCCCAGGCAAGACCAGAGACAGCCGAAGCTGTGGAACACGCTTTGGCTTCATGCTTTGCCTGTGGCTAGCGTAGGGTTGTGAAAACTTTTTTTATGTGTAATAATATCATTTTCAATCAGTTCGGTTCAAGACATTGATGAAGCACAAGCATGGTAAATTTCCTCCCACTCCTGTCAGGCCCCCTTATCCTAGTATTCATCTTACTTTCCCTCTCTTTCTGTGCTTTTTCTTTCTTTTCATACCAACGAGCTATCTTCTGCAACTACTCATGATACCAGAGGGCTGGGCAGTTGTAGGGACAATAAGATTGATTTCTTACAACTGCATGTTGGTTCTGGAGAGGAAATTAGCTTTGCCTATGGTAATTACCACATTGACCTGACTAGATCTGCCTCCAAGGGATGGTGGATCTGCTGTGACTCCAAATGCTTAAAGCATTTCACTTACCCAGAAACATTTCATCTTCTTAATTTTAATTCACATTTTTTAGTTCAAACCTATGACAGAGGAAACTAGGTACCAAGATACGTCAACTTCCAATAAATCTGGGGTTCAGGTGGCTATTAAATTGCTTTCTAAGTGATCGTAGTAGCACCCCACATTACCTTTTAGATTATAGCCAATGTGAGGGTAATTACAGGACTTTGACAAGTATTTTATTTCCCAAATGACCTGCTTATCTGGAACACGGTGCTTCCAAAACTGAGCTCACTCACCCTCAAAATTCATCTTAAACAAAGACACAGTCTCATCAGAATAGAATTTGGGTGGCAGCAAAAGAGGAAAAAGAAAACAAAACAAACCAACTACACTAGAATACATTTTCCACTTGAGATCTGAATCTCTCTGGCTCTGTCAGTTACTCTGTTATCATAGAGAGACGTATGTCTTAAGATATAGGAAATAAATCAACAATGTAGAAAGCCTGTCTAATCAAAACTCCTAATTTCAAACCAGTATTTCCAGCAACACAACACCAGCCAGCAGGAAAAAAAAAAGAGAAGGTGAAATGTGCTGTTTTGTGATGTTGTCCCTAAATAGAACGTTCACAACTGGCAAGAAACACCTGGGAGATTATTTGCTTTAGAAATTCAAGAATTAATTATTTTTTGAAAAAAAAATAAAAAGGGAAAAACAAGTTGGCTACATTCAGATGTTTTAGCATTTTCACACATGTACATTTTTATACTCTGAATTCAGATGATAATAAATTCAAGTTCATAAGGTATTGAAATGGAAGAGAAATGCCGATCATGTCAAGATAAGAGATAGGATGTTTTAGCCTAACTCTGAATCTCCTTTTGTAACTTTGACTATTGTTGACCTGCAATATTACAGTACTTTCATTTTTACAGCTCTTTACATATTCTGTAAAAAAGACTTTTTAAAAGCGAAATCAAGATGTTTGTTAACTATTAAAATTTCCACTGCTGAGTTTGTTGAATTGTGTATGTCAATTAAGACTTCGAAAGATACTCTTTTCCAAATCTATCCTTTGATGAACAATTTACTGATGGAATTGATAGGATTTTTCCATAAGAAAAAATATTCTGGTTCTTTGTATTACTCTCATTTTCTTTCTTTAGGTATAATTCTTCCCCCCCTCTCCCCCCACACTTACCGTAAAATTAACTCCGTGTGGAGAACTCTGTTGTCCCGACAGCTGATGATGAATACATGTTTACCCACATTACTAGAAGGATTGTTATATAAGGGAGCTGGTCGGGGAATATCAGCTCTCCCATACTGGGAGCTAAAGGAAAAATTTGAACTTGTAGGTCATCAATCCTTGCATTTTAAATAAGAATTAATTAAGAATTTCATGATCCGTGCCTCAAGCAAGTTTTACTACATTTTGTTAAGATGTCAAATCGAATGATCCAAATAGCAACACAGGGTACCAATTCTTCTTGTCAGCAATACTTCGAATGCTGAGATTTATTGAGAGTTCTTTTATTGCCTTGATTTCATCGCTTTCACAAACGACGTGATACATATTATCCTTCGATTTACCAAGGTGCTTAAAATCTTGCCAAAGTGAAACAAGCTCTTTTTGTCCTCAGTATTGCCGATGTAAAAGCATTTTCGGGGGGGGGGGTGGTGGTTTTGCTTTTGGAACCTCACTCAGGACTGAAAATAAAATAGGTCCACCTTTTTCTTTGAACAGTAGACATTTATTTTATTGATTCCAAGCCGACGGTTAGCTTTAGGAAATGCTTGACATAGTTCGACTCATTTTTTTGGTGATTTAATTTTAAAAACTAAGTGACATTTTAGATTTTTTTCCCCCCTTTTAGGTACCCGACTTACATGATTTCTAAAGATAAGCTGCAGACCCTGTCACTATGAATTCAGTGGCAAGACCAATCTCTCTCCCTTTCTTTGTTGTTGTGATTTCAGACTTTCGAGTGGATTTGTTGTCAACTTTAATGTACCTTTTGAGAAATAAATCGAGTCTCACATTTCTTGCATGTGTTTGTGCCCCTAGAGCTGGAATGCTTTTCTTCGGCCAACTGAAAAGAGAGCCTGCTCTTTCTCCTCTCACAGATTAAATCTGGTTTCACTCGTTTTAAATTCAGTTGGTTCATGACCAAAAGAAAAGAAGGGCTCTCCTTTTTCTTTTTCATTTTAAACAGCCACAATCGATAGCCTTGTTGGAGTCTTTGGAAGCCTCAGATAGATGTTGCTTCTCTTTGACTTTGTGTTTGGTTGATCTCATAGAGCCTACATTCTTTGGGCATTTATTAATATTTTGTGATTATACCTTATTGCCGTCTGCAGGGTTACATGAGCCAAGTGAGGAACTTTATTTTACTTTACTTTCTTTACTTGTCATTTCAAAAAAAAAATTTATTTTTTAATAGGGGTCTGATTCTTTCAGCTAATTTCTGATAGCAGAGAGAAGGCATAGATGAGTGCAGTCATTTTTACTGAGTTTGCCTGACCCCTGTGCCTGCCCCTATCCCCATGTACTCAAAGTTTAATACTTCTCAGAACCATCTCATTTTACCTAGCCTGAAAATCTGATCACGTGGCTGGACAGTCTCATGCATAGGAGGGTCTTTGGGACAAATAATAGACATACTTGGATTTATTTCATAGGTATTAAGCTGCGTTCTCTTGACTTTTTTTTTTTTTTTTTTTTTTGAGACAGAGGCTCAAGCTGTCCCCCTGGGTAGAGTGCCGTGGCATCACAGCTCACAACAACCTCCAACTCCTGGGCTCAAGCGAGTCTCCTGCCTCTGTCTCCCAAGTAGCTGGGACTACAGGTGCCCGCCACAACGCCCGGCTATTTTTTGGGGGCAGCTATCATTGTTGTTTGGTGGGCCCAGGCTGGATTCGAACCCGCCAGCTCAGGTGTGTATGGCTGGCGCCTTAGACGCTTGAGCCACAGATGCGGAGCCCGTTCTCTTGATTTTTAATTGAGCTTGTAATATGTGCCAAGTTTCCTGCCATGCACTTTACAAAAATTATTTTATTTAATCCCCATGACATCATGCCTGGCATAGAATCGCATCATCTCCATTTAGCAGATGAAGCAACTGAGGCACAAGAGATGTTGAAATAGAAAGTTACCCCTTGACTAAGTGACAGAGCTGGGATGTGAACACAGGTTAACTGATTTTAATACCTAAATTTGACATTTATTATCTGGGACCTTAAGCTGTGCCTGAGTTACTGGGAAGTCACTGTTATATCAGAGTCCAAAAAGGAAATTACTGAGGGACCAGGACCCATGCATTTGTTGAATGAAAGCTGCAAATTCTAAAGGCATCCAGACCCTATCCCCTGCGCCACCTACTACAAATTGCCTTTTCTTTCTTGGGGACCTCCTTTTCTTATCTGTACAATGGAGCCACTATTTCAGGTGAACTACAGATTTCTGTCTTTTAAAAAAATTTTTTGAAATAATTATAGATCTTGCAGGAAGTTGTAAAAATGAGGCCTATGTGCCCTTCACTCAGTTCCCATCAGTGTGGGACTATATACACATCTTAAATAACTATAGTACAAGCAGACCAGAAAATCGGCCTTGCTATATAGTGTATGTATGGTCCTGTGCCATTTTATCACCTGCAGATTAGTATAACTGCCACCGAAATCAAGGTACAGAACTATTTTAGCACTACAAAGATCCCCCTCATGCTACTTATTTATAGCATGATTTAAATACTTCCTCTCTACCCCTAATCCTTGGCAACTACTGATTTGTTAACATTCCATCTCTATAATTCTGTCATTTCAAATATCTTTAAAAAATAATTGTTGGTCAGGCTTAGTGGCTCATGTCTGTAATCCCAGGTACTTGGGAGGTTGGGATGGAAGGATTGCTTGAGCCCAGGGGTTCAAGGCTGCAGTGAGCTATGATCATGTTACTGTGCTCTAGCCTGGACAACATAGCAAGACCCCTCTCTAAAACAATAATGACACTAATTTTTTATGTGAAATATCTCATAGAATAGGATAGAGAATACTATAACAATACTTATATGTACATATAATAACCATTCATATTGGTTATATAATAATCATTTAACCAGTAACCAGATTTAATAAATGTTGTGTATCCCGCACAGATTTATTTTAAGGCCTCTTTGTCCTGCTCTTCCATCCTATTGACTTTCTATCCTCCCTAGAGATAAACTCTACCCCAAAGTTGTTTTATCTCCTTCCTGTCCCTGTTTTTATCTATTACATAACCAAGTTTCCATAAACACTAGGTGGTATAGATTCGTAATTTTAAAAAATTTTCATAACTAAATCTACGAATATTTATTGAGCACATACAATGTGCTAGGGGCTGTTCTAGACCTCAGGAATCTAACAATGGATAATAAAGCAAAACCTTTGTCCTAAATACAGAGGGTGCCAAAAACATGTATATGCATTTTAAGAAAAAAATATTAAAATTGCATTACTCAAGTTGGACTTCTGCAACTATAAGAGATACAAGATAAAATATTGAGTATTATAATTTTTTTTTTTTTTGGAAACAGAGTCTTACTCTGTCACCTAGGCTAGAGGGCCGTGGTGTCAGCCTTGCTCACAACAAACTCCTGGGCTTAAGCAATCCTCTTGCCTTGGCCTCCTGAGTAGCTGGGACTATAGGCATCCACCACAACACCTGTCTAATTTTTCTATTTTTAGTAGAAATGGGGTCTTGGCATGGCTTTTGCTCAGTGCTAGGATTATGGTGATGATTCACCATGCCTGGTGAATATTTCCATTTTAATACAGTTTTTTCCTTTCTTAAGATGTGTACCAGGTCTGACAAATAAGTTCAAGAACTTGTCCTAGAAAAAGTGTTACATACCTCATTGCTAACTATCACCACAGTTACCTTCAAAGTACTGCCCTTGGGAAGCCGTGCACCAATGCCATTACCTGGTCCAATCTTCAAAGCAATTTTGGAACTCTTCTTCTGAAATGACCATCAGAGCTATTGTCACAAAGCAGACAAAAACAGGCAACAATACTGGACAGCACTCAGCAAGACACCACCACACTGTTGACACAACACAGCTGGGGGACACTGATAAACCAAGGTGATGAAATCTTACCCAGCTGTTTGTATAGTGCTGCCAAGAAACACATGGTGGCAAGTTCTCGAACTTAATTGTCATGCCTTGTATACATTTTTTGGCCCCCTTTTGTATATAAATATTCAAATAAATGAGATCATTTATTCTCATAAATGGGAAAATGATCCAATGGGATGTGGTTCAGATTGGCAGGCGAGGTTGGGGAGTGAGGGGGTTGGCAGGGTACTGAGGGAGGATCTTGCTGATGATGTTATGTTTAAAACCTGAGAAAAAAGAAAGAAACACCAGCAATGTGCTGATGCCCTAGCATAGGAATGAGTTTGATGTGTACAAGAAAGTGAAATAGGCAAAATATGGCTGGAGCAGAATGGACACCAGGGAGTGGGAGGCAGCCAGTGAGGACAGAGTGGTAGAAGGTGGGGTCGGGGAGGGAGTTTGGATTATTGAAGCCACAGGGGGAAGCCACCAAAAGATGTGAGCAGTCTCCAACTTCTGAGCTCAGGCTGTCCACCCATCTCAGCCTCCCAGAGTGCGAGGATTATAGGCATGAGCCACCATCCCCCAGCAAGAGAAAGACCCCATTTCTATAAAAATGGAAAAACTGGCCAGGTGCAGTGGCTCACACCTGTAATCCTAACATTCTGGGAGGCTGAGGTGGGTGTATCGCCTGAGCTTAGACGTTCAAGACCAGCCTGAGCAAGAGCAAGACCCTGTTTCTACTAAAAATAGAAAAACTAGCTGGGCATTGTGGCGAGGACCTGTGGCCCCAGCTACTCAGGAGGGTGAGGATCGCTTGAGCCTGAGAGTTTGAGGTTGTTTTGAGCTATGACGCTCTACCAAGGGTGACAAAATAAAACTCTGTGTCAAAAAAAAAAAAAATTAAAAAATAGATGTAACATAGTTGTCGTGTGAGACAATGGCATAAAGGCACTCAGATGGGAAACAATTAGGAGGCTATTTCCATTTCTCAGGGAAGAGATCAACCAGGGGAATGGTGATGCCTTCTATTGAGAAGGAAAAGCTTGATACACTATGTCTTTCTGTGCTTTGTCTTTAGGATTCAACATTGCATTTCAAGATTTACTTATACTGATGTTTTTAGATAAAGTTAATTCATTTTAATTGCTATGTATATTCCAATCTATGAGTAATGAGTATAGCATGCCGAATTTTCTTTATACATTTGCTTTATTAGTAGATATTAAAGATATATATAATTTGGATTGGCGCCCATAGCTCAGTAGTTAGGGCACCAGCCACATGCACCAGGGCTGGTGGGGTCAAACCCAGCCTAGGCCTACGAAACAAACAACCACCACCACAACAAATAGCCAAAGTGAGACTCTGCCTCCCACCCCCCACCCCCCAAAAAGCCGGGTATTGTGGCAGGCGCCTATAGTCCCAGCTACTAGGAAGGCTGAGGTAAGAGAATCACCTGAGCCCAAGAGTTTTGAGGTTGCTGTGAGCTGTGACGTCAAGGCACTCTACTGAGGGCAACATAGTGAGACTCTGTCTCAAAAAAAAAAAAAGAGAGATATGTAATTTTTTACTTCTATACACAATTTTTCCAAAAGCATCCTTAATATGAATCTTTGCGGAGACAATACATGAGTGTCTCCGGGCCACACACCTAGCAGTATAATTGTTGAGATCTTTCAATGTGCCCATGGTCAACTTCGGATAGTTCACAATTGTTTTCCAAAGAGATTACCAATTTAGATTCCTAGCTGTAAACAAGACTTTCCATTTCCCCACATTCTCAACAGTTCATGTTACGCTTTTAACCATTGTCCATCTGACAGATACTGAATCATATGTCATTGTTACATTTTCTGACTACTAGTTGTTCTATACTTTTTTGTCCTTTAGATAGATTTCTTTTCTGAACAAGAGTCTTCGGCTCAGCGCCTATAGCTCAACCGGCTAAGGCGCCAGCCACATACACCTAAGGTGGTGGGTTCGAATCCCCAGCCCAGACCCGCCAAACAACAATGACGGCTGCAACCAAAAAATAGCCGGGC
>NW_003852402.1:26241211-26256881 GCF_000181295.1 Otolemur garnettii | reverse complement strand
CCTGTGGTCCCAGCTACTTGGGAGGCGAAGGCAGGAGACTCGCTTGAGCCCAGGAGTTGGAGGTTGCTGTGAGCTGTGATGCCATGGCACTCTACCCAGGGGGCATAGCTTGAGGCTCTGTCTCAAAAAAAAAAAAAAAAGAAAAGAAATAAACTCCTTTGTAAATTACCCAGTCTGTGGTACTCTGGTATAGCAACAAATGATGGACTGAGACCTGCACTGAAGTATTTTCTTCCAATTTTTAGCTTGCCTTTTCACTTTTTAAAATGAAATTTACATGTAAAATTTCACTATAGTAAGATTTATCAATCTTATTCTTTATAGTCTACTTTTTCCCACCCTGAGGTCATAAAAATATTAAACTTTTGCTTTCACTTTGGTTCCTAAATTGACCTCACAAATAATTTTGCAAATGAGATGCAGTATAGATTGTTTTTTATTGTTCCAGATGGAAAACTAATTAGCTCAGTGCCATTTATTGAATAGTCGTATCCTTTACCTACTGATATTTAATGTCTGGTGTGTATCAGGTTTCCGATAAGCATGGTCTGCTTATGGGCTCTCTATTCTGTGCTGCTGTTCTATTTCTCTGTCTCCACGCTCATGCTGTTCTTTTGGGATTACTATAGCTTTTTTTTTTTTTTTTTTTTTTGAGACAGAGCCTCAAGCTGTCCCCCTGGGTAGAGTCCTGTGGCATCATAGCTCACAGAAACCTCCAACTCCTGGGCTCAAGCGAGTCTCCTGCCTCAGCCTCCCAAGTAGCTGGGACCACAGGCACCTGCCACAACGCCTGGCTATTTTTTGGTTGCAGCTGTCATTGTTGTTTTGGCTGGCCAGGTTGGATTCGAACCCACCACCTTAGGTGTATGTGGCTGGCGCCTTAGCCACTTGAGCCACAGGCACCGAGCTGAGATTACTATAGCTTAATAATATGCCTTGCCTGTGTGGTGAATGGTTTTTCTTTATTCATCTATGTTATTTTGGCCACTTTTTGTCCTCTTTGATATTAACTTAAGAATCAACTGTCAAATGCCAAGGATAAATATAGAAGCTTTAATTGCAGTTAATTTATATATCAATTTGGAACAATTTTCATCTTGAGCCATCCCATCCCATACATGAACATGGTATAGCCTCTCATTGTTCTATGTGGGAATTTCTTCAAGCTTCACTTCATGACCTGTTTATAAGTTTCCCAAGGTTTTTGTCACTTTTGTTAATGGAATCTTTTTAAATTTTTATTCATTTATTTATTTTTGAGAGAGTCTTACTTTGTCACTCTTGGTAGAGTCCCGTGGCAGCAACCTCAAACTCTTGGGCTCAAGTGATTCTCTTGCTTCAGCCTCCCAAGTAGCTGGGGCTATAGGTGCCCACCACAATGCCCAAATATTTTTAGAGACAAGGTCTTGCTCTTGCTCAGTCTGGTCTAGAACTTGTAAGCTCAGGCAATCCACCTGTCTTGGCCTCCAGGAGTGCCAGGATTATAGGTGTGAGTCACTGTGCCTGGTCAGGAATCTTTTTTTTTTTTTCCAAGTATTCCTTCAATTGGTTTTCTGCTGTATCAAGCAACCTTCCCAAACTCTTACTAATTCTAATACTGTGTTTCTCTGAAAATAAGACCTACCCCCAAAATAAGCTCTCGCAGGATTTCTATGCATTTGTTAAATATAAGCCCTACCCTGATAATAAGACCTAGTGATGGGTGCGGCTATGCAGCGTATCTGCATAGCCACACTATGCATTCGATGCCAAGCAGTAAGGAAAACTGGAACACCTTTTATCTGCCACAGCTCCTTTCTCTGAGCCATTTGTGTGCAAGTGCACATGTGGTAACTGCAGTTGCAGGCATTCTATTGTGCACATGTGACCAGCTAGGGGAAAGGAGTTCATGTATCACTAGCGCCAGCCCCACCAACAAGGTCAGCTCCCCCCGTCAGGTTCCAGAAGAAGAGGACTTAACTGTATTTGAATAAATGTAGATTGTTGTATTATACTTAATAAAAATAAGACATCCCCTGAAAATAAGCCCTAGTGCGTCTTCTTGAGAAAAAGGAAATATAAGACAGTGTCTTATTTTCTGGGAAACACGGTACATATGTGTGTATGTGTATGTATAAAGTCATATGAGCTATACAACATACTGGCATGAGAACATGCCTTCTGCAAATGAAAAATCAAACCCAGGAAATGGATCCAGTTGCCAATTAAGGTTCCAAGGCATATTACAGGTCTCTAAGAGACTTTGGGAGATTTTATTATAGGGGATGAGTCTCTCCTCTTTGATAGGCCCTGTAGGCCAAGAGTGGTTCAAGTTTGAGTGGTTGCCACCACTTAGGATTATGGTCAGACTCACACACAGGGTGGTTTATGACAGAACTCCCCATTTGTTGTTTAGCTCCCAGGAAAGAAGGGGGCTCTTTCTGCCTTGGAGATCTGCATTCTGTATCCACTAAGGTGCGTGTCCTGACATGGTGTGGGGGTGGTAGAGGGAAGGAGCACAGGAAGTCAGGAACTCATACAACTCACAGCCAGGTTGTCCCCTGGGTCTGCTCCATTTTTGTGGTTTTCTAGGTGAAACTGGAAAGGTTAAGAGATTTTCTGCTTTGGGGAAGCCTTACGAAGCATCTGGCCTAGGAAAATCTGCTGGGCCTGCTTTTTGGGGCTGTCTAAACCTCCTTGGAGTGAGGTCCATTCAGGATGTGGTCTGAACTGGGAGGCAGTTACCAGACTGCTCAATCCACTGCTGAATCTACTTGGTCAGAGACCAAGTCATAGCTGTTCCCCAAAGCTACAAGAGTAAACACTGCCTCCTATTTTTAGTAGTTCATTGCTTGCAAAAATAGCTCAAAATCCAGACCTTTGAGTCTCAGCCGCCTTCAGCTTAAGGGACCATCCTGTGGTAACAACAATCTACTAACATCACAAAAAAAATCACCACTACCACTTACCTGGGGTCGCAGTGTGCACGGTGTTGCACTAAATACTCGTGTGCATTGCCTTGTTTAATTCTCCCGTAGGTTAGTCACTGTGATTTTCCCCATATTGCAGATGGATAAATGAAGACTCAGAAAGTTTAGGCCACTTGCCCCAAGTCACACAGCCCTTTGAGAAGCAGAGCCCAGGGCTGAGAACAAGGTAGTCCAGCCTGATGCCATAGTCCACGGTTCTGACTACTAACCTTCCCCACCCTTCCACCGTCCATCATGGCCTCAGTGCTGGGATGTTTATTACATGGGATCTCATCCAGTTTCCTCAAAGAACTTTAGTCAGTAAATTGAATTCAAGTTCAAAGCAATCAAGAAATCGTTTTCTTTTTTATTGTTTTAGTACATTTTTTAAAGGCTGACTGGCCTCACCAGTTACCTTGTTCTTCCCACCGTGTTTTCTTCTTACAGAGAAACCCAAGATATTTTTCCGAAACAGTGTCATTTGGGGTAATTGCTTGACAATTTAAAAGGCACCCAGCAGCTGTGTGGAACGTAGTTTTAAAATGGTCAATAAAACCATCAGAGTTATGAGCAAGCTGGAGGGGTGGAACCAGCCATGTGGCTGCCGGTTCCTTGCTGATTGCTTTAGCAGAAAAATCAAGGTCAGGATCCTGTGTTTACGGAGATGATTGGCACATATTATCAGAGTAACTGCCCCTGGAAAATTTCTGACTTAAATCTATTGATTTCATATAAATGGCATATGGAAAACGAGTGATAGTTTGGTTGCCAGATGAAAGTACAGGGAACGCCCACATGGAGACAATATACTAGTTTCTAACTCGACAGCTCTCAGAGGGAAAGCCCTGTGGTGCTGGCCACTTCCTGGTGAGTCCTCATTGAGTACATGGGTGTATGAGAGTTTCAAAACATTCTTTTGTTCCTATTCTTACGAACTCATAAATTCTCCAAGAAAAAAAAAATCAAGTTTTTGTTACTATTCCTCCTCTCCTGGTGCAGAAAGAATGTCAGAAGTAGATACCATCCTTATTTTTGTAGACCCTTAATGGCTAAGAATTAGAAGGCGATACCATCCTTGCATGAATAAATCATATGTAAGTGAAGGGTGACAGAGTGCCTATGTAAGAAAAATTGATACTCCAATGATCTGTATTTTTATTCCCTAGGCCAAGAGGAAATGAGTCACTTTATCTGAATCTAATATTTCTGTGCTCGAAAGAGATTTATTTTGTCACCTAGCAAGATAAGAAAGTAGTTTTGCCAGACACTTTATTTTTATAGGTACAGTTATGCCTACCAAACATACCTACCAAATATACCAAAACTGAGTTTTAGGAAAAAAACTCTGATGGGTATTTTAGAAAGTTAGACTTACATTTGTAGAATGCTTAGTCACTTATTGACATATCTGCTGGGTAAGTTCAGAATTTTTGCATGTTGTGTGTGTTTTTAAGTGAATTGCTCAGACACGTAGGGTAAAATTTGTAAACAACTAGCCTTGCCTCCCCTCCCCAGCAGCCCCTGTAGTCTTGGTGATATTATATGTCACAACAGCTTCTGAGGAGTTATTTTAAATCCTTTACTTTTAGTTCGAAAGTGTTTATAAGGCCAGGTGCAGGGGCTCACACCTAGCACTCTGGGAGGCCGAGGTAGGAGAATTGCTTGAGCTGAGGAGTTCGAGACCAGCCTGAGCAAGATCGAGACCCCATCTCTACTAAAAACAGAAAACACTAGCCAGGCATAGTGATGGGAGCCTGTAGTCCAACTACTCAGGAGGTTGAGGCCAGAAGACCACTTAAGCACAAGAGTTTGAGGTTGCTGTGAGCTGAGGCTATAGCACTCTACCCAGGGCAACAGCAAGACTCTTATCTCAAAAATTAAAGTGTTTATAATGTATTTCAAATACACAAAAAGCACAGAGAATAATGAGCATCAGTGGTACCACCACCTATGTTTAATGATGTTATGGCATTGTTTGTACTGCTCTCTTAAGTGAGCAAGTTGCCAAGTGTTACATATAAGATAGACAATTATTCAAAACTATGCTACAGGCTCAGCACCTGTGGCTCAAGTGGCTAAGGCGCCAGCCACATACAGCTAAGGTGGCGGGTTTGAATCCAGCCCAGACCCGCCAAAAACAATAATGACAGCTGCAACCAAAAAATAGCCCGGTGTTGTGGCGGGTGCCTGTGGTCCCAGCTACTTGGGAGGCAGAGGTAGGAGTCTCACTTGAGCCCAGGAGTTGGAGGTTGATATGAGCTGTGTTGCCACAGCACTCTACCCAGGGGGATAGCTTGAGGCTCTGTCTCAAAAAAAAAAACAAAAAAAAACTATGCTACAAATGTATTGCTTATGGATACTTCTTAAGACACAAATACACAATAGCAAGGATACTCAAGTACTTCAGAAAGATTATTACCTGGGTGGAAGAGACCAGGAGCTTCAATCATATTGGTGATACTGTATTTATTTATTTATAACAGTCTCATTTTGTCCCTCTCGTAGAGTACCATGGTGTCATATCTCACAGCAACCTCAAACTCTTAGGCTCAAGCGATCCTCTTATCTCAGCCTCCCCAGTAGCTGGGATGACAGGCGCCTCCATAACACCCAGCACCCAGCTATTTTTAGAGACGGGATCTCACTCGTTCAGGCTGGTCTCAAACTCCTGAGCTCAGGCAATCCACATGCCTCAGCCTCCCAGAGTGCTAGGATTTACAGGTGTGAGCCACCATACCCAGCTGATGATACCTTAATGTCAATACTCGGTGATTCTTGGAGGTTTTCAGTATAAAGCTTATGGTGAGACAATTTGATTCTTCAAGCAGAAATGGTTCCCTCGTCCACTCAAGCACATTTTTTTAAAAAATTAAATCATAGCTGTGTACATTAATACAATCATGGGGTACAATGTGATGGTTTTATATAAAGTTTGAAATGTTTTCATCAAACTGGTTAACATAGCCTTCACAACATCTTCTTAGTTTTTGTGCTAAGACATTTATATTCTACACCTAGTAAATCTCACATGTACCCTTGTAAGATGCACCGTAGGTGTGGTCCCACCAATTACCCTCCCTCCACCCATCCTCCCCCTCCACTCCCCAGCACATTTGTAATTAATAAAAAGGAATGACATGAAGTGACCACAGGTGGATGCCTCTTGCGTGGATATGTATTCTAATTGTCTGATGTTCTGCTGAGGGTTAGCAGAGGCGGAATTCATAACCATCACCAACGTCATCACAGTTGACAGTTACTAAGTGCTTTATAACGTGTCTGTCTCCTGCCAAATACTTTACATAAGCTCTTATATAGGCTTCATCTACAGGAACAGGGGCCCCAAGTAATAGTGGCTTAAACAAGATTGAATTTTATTTCTCACTCACATAACAGTCTGGAGATTTGTAATTCATGACCCATATGTGGCTGTATGTTAGGTCAAGGATCCCTGTCTTGTTGTTCTGCTATTCCTAGGGCATTACTCATGACCCAAAAAAGCCCTGACTCTCCATTACAACATCTAGTTTTTTGTTTTGGGGGCTTTTTTTGAGACAGAGTCTCACTTTGTCACCCCTGGTTGAATGCTATGGCATCATAGCTCACAGCAACCTCAGACTCTTGGGCTCAAGTGATTCTCTTGCCTCAGCCTCCCAAGTAGCTGGGACTATATAGATGCCCACCACAACGCCGGGCTTTTTTTTTTTTTCTGCAGTTTTTGGCTGGGGCTGGGTTTGAACCTGCCACCTCTGGCATATGGGGCCAGTGCCCTACACCTTTGAGCCATAGGTGCTACCCTATTTTTTTTTTTAAGAGGCAGGGTCTGGCTCTAGCTCGGGCTGGTCTCAAACCCATGAGCTCAGGCAATTCACCCTCCTCGGCCTCCCAGAGTGCTGGGATTGCAGGAGTGAGCCACCAAACCCGGCTACAACACCTAGTTGTTGCTTGTATTTCCCTGGGCAGAGTTGAACCACATGAGTGCATCCAGCTGCAAGGGATGCTGGGAAATTTAGTCTTTGTTCTGCCCAGCCATGAATGGCAGCTATAGCAGAGAGATGGATATTGGGGAGCATAAAGGATAGTTGCTGCTTATCCTTAGAACATGAGGAATCCAGCCCACATCACCCCATTCAGTATATGAGAAGAAGAGGGATTTAAGTTACAAGCAGGATGTGTTGATCAACCCAGCTACTCTGGAGGCTGAGGAAGGTGAGGGTTGCTTGACCCCAGAAGCCTGAGACCAACCTAGGCAACACAGCAAGACCCTCTGTCTCTAAAAACAAAAGAAAAAAAGTTACGTGCTGCGAGTCACACAGTACTTCGCGGAGCAGCTGGGTGTGGCTTTATTTTCGTTCCTTTTTTGCATTTGCATGTAGTTTGCTGAAGGCCTGAGAGATCCCGGCCTCCTAGGGATTGCCTCACCTCCGTGTTTGCTTGATTTCATCACACCCTTTGAAACAATCATCCAGGAAGGCATTCTGCGGCGTGTCCTTTAGAACTGAAAGCAAACACACACTTAATTTTGTTCAGGGAATTCTGTGACACTTATTGAGCAACGGGTAGTACATTGGGGTGTTGCCTAATCAGAACTGGGAAACTAGACCAGGGAAATGTTATGCTTTAGTTTGATTCAGATGATACCTGGCTTCTGGGTAGATTAGAAAATGTGCCCCTAAAAAATCATTTTAATGAGAGAGAGATGCTTTGATAAAATGTATGCTCTTTTGCTGTAACATCTTTTTCTGAGCCCAACGTTGAGAGCATGGACTGTCTCCTAAATATTAACTAAAAGGTGGCAGATTTTCTAGAAATGATTTTATTTTTAAGAGAAAAAATAGCATTGAAACCGGATGTTGCTTTTCTATGTCAGCCAAACACTGTCATCTTCTACACAACAAAATTTGGCAGGGGATCATCTCTTTCTTTTACTCAGATATTTCTTTTTTCTTTTCTTTTTTTTTTTTTTTGAGACAAAGTCTTGCTTTGTTGTCCTCAGTAGAGTACCGGAGCATCATAGCTCACAGCTATTTTGGACTCCTGGGCTCAGGTGATCCTCTTGCCTCAGCCTCCTGAGTAGCTGGGATTAGAGGCTCCCGCCATGGGTCTTGTTCTTGTTCAGGCTGGTCTTGAACTTGTGAGCTCAGGCAATCCACCTGCCTCAGCCTCCAGAGTGCTAGGATTACAGGTGTGAGCCACTGCACCCAGCTGAACACATTTATTTTTTAAAGGCAAATCTGGTTTTTGCAAGTTTACCTGTAATGTTACTAAGGCTCAGACCCAATAAAAAAGATTTGCTGCAGGAAAAGGCACACGGTCACCTGCTGGCCACCTCTACCTCTGGACATGTTAAAAGCTGAGGTCTTTGCCAGCGTTAGGATTAAGACGAAGCAACTGAGGCACTCACTTTTGGCAGCAAAATTCTGAAGCATGTGAAAAGTCTTTCTAACCAAAATAAATATTTTTTTAATGGATGTTTTAAAATTCATGATGAACAAATGTCAATATTTTAAATAGAAATAGGCTGTTGTCTATTTGTTTTACCACCCTGTGTCTTTATGTGTTGAGAACAGCCATTTCTGATCAGCCCAAGATCCTGGTCCCCTACAATATGCCCCACCAGTTGAGTTTATGGGGCGTGACAATTGTGGAAACAGATTAGACAATGTGGGGCTTTATATACAGTTATGGCTTTAAAAAAAAATTGTTCCCATTTCTATTAAAGGAAATTATCTGGCTTGGCACTTGTAGCCCAGTGGTTGTGGTGCCAGCCACGTACACCCAAGCTGGTGGATTCGAATCCAGCCCAGACCAGCTAAACAACATGACGACTGCAACAAAAAAATAGCCGAGTGGGCACCTGTAGTCCCAGCTGCTTGGGAAGCTGAGGCAAGAGAATTGCTTAAGCCCAAGAGTTCGAAGTTGCTGTGAGCTGTGACATCACGGTACTCTACCAAGGGCGACATAGTGAGACTCTGTCTGAAAAAAAAAAATTCTCCACAGCTAGGTTTTCTTTAGGAGTAAAAAGATTTGCCTACAAATCTTTTATTAACCTTCCTCACTTGGTTCAAGTTACAGGAGATATAATGATGAACGTATATGGGAGTGTATCTTTTCCTTTGCTTTCAGCTCTCATATGGCTCCATCGGGACCTTGGAGAAGCCTGCTCTTTGCGCTAGATGAGCTGTGGCTCGAATGGGTTCTAATTCCAGGTTCAGGTCCCTTACTAGCTGTGTGACCTGATGCCTGAGTTTACCCATCTGTAAAACTGAGGCAAATATTACTCACTTCACATACATGAAGCACTTAGAACAGTGCCTGGCACTATATAAACATTGCATATGCCGTATAGACCAGTCAGCCTTAGCCATTTTAATACTATTTCTCACAACGTGATAGGTTATTTAATGCTCTGCACTCCATCTGCTAAAATCATCTCCTGTACCACATTACATCATCTCCCATTCCCCAGGGAGATAGATCTCACTCTTGGGGAAACATGGCTGTAATGGAACCAGCACAGGCTCTGAAAAGTGACATCCCTGAACCCCCAAACCTTCAGGTTCATTGGTGATCCTTTAAGCAGGTCCCTAACTTCTCAAGTTGTTAATTTTCTAAATGAGGATAAAAACACCTCCCTCCCAGAAGATGCTGTAAGATTAGGGACAAAATAGAGAATCTCCACCCCAAATACTGACCTATAAAGGAGGCTCAGTAAATACTGGCTTACCTTAAAGCAATAATTTGTAACTGTCCCCTGAGGATCTATGCACCTCTCCAATGGAATCCTCAAACATGTTGCCCACTGTCTTAGTCTGTTTTGTGTTGTTATAATGGAATACCACAGACTGGGTAATTACAAAGCAAGGACATTTATTTCTCACAGTTCTGGAGTCTGGGAAGTTCAATGTCAAGGTGCTGGCACCTGGTAAGGACATTCTTCTGTGTTATGGCAGAAGGTGGGAAGGCAAGAGAGAAAGGGAGAGTAATAAGGTGCTGAACTTGGTTTTATAACAAGCTCGCTGTTGCAATCATGACATTAATCCATTCATGAGGACATAACCCTTATGACCTAGTCACTTAACAGTCCCACCTCCTAATACTCTTGCCTGGGAGATTAAGTTTCCAACACGTTGACCTTCAAACCATAGCAGCCACTGTATTATAGTAAATTTTAAATATCCCTATGTATGTTATAACAGTGATTCTTAGGTGTTAGCACACATAAGCAGCCTGGGGATTTAGGGTAACCACTTCATTTCTGGCTCCCCAGACTTGCCGGTTTCAGCACTAACAGTCCCCTCATCCCAGGACACCCCTCAGTCCTGGGCAAACTGGATGGTTGGTCGCTGCGTCTGAGGGCTTGTTCAAACCCAAATTCCTGGACTCCCACTTTTAGAGATTCTGATGCAGCAGGTCTCATCCAGAGGGTAGCCTGAGAATTCAAATTTCTCTATAGGGGTACAGGTGAATCTTTCTAAGAGTAGAATGTGAATGTTTTAAAGCAATAACTGAGAAAATGACATGAAGGCTGTGTTGACCAGTTGATGGAAGTATTTCAGATTGCATGTGAAAACCCCACACTGTACCCTAGAAGTGCATTAATGTACATAGTTACCGTTCAATAAAAAAAAAAAACAAAACCCAAAAAAAAAAAAAAAATTTCTCACAAAGCTCCCAGGTGCTGCTGGGTGTCTGAGATCAAACTTGGAGTAACCCTGTGCTGTGGTTTGAATATTTGCGTCCTTACATATGTCAGAACCTAATACCCAATGTGATAGTATTAAGAGGTGGGGCCTCTTGGGAAGTGATTAAATCGGGAATGCTCCATCTCATGAATGGAGTTAGTGCCCTTCTTTTCAAAGAGGTGGAAAGGAGCATCCTAGTTTCTTTTTATCCTTTTTATCATCTCTCTTTGCCATCTGAGGGACACAGTGTTCATCGTTTTTTGCCCTCTGCCATGTGAGAACACAGCAATAAGGTGCCATCTTTGAAGCATAGGGTGGACCCTCAGCAGACACCAAATCTGTTGATGTCTTAATCATAGACTTCTCAGCAAGAAATGTCTGCTGTTTGCAAATTCCTCAGTCTGAGGTATTTTGTTACAGCAGCAGAAATGGACTAAGACACGCCATCTTAAAATATTTTCACAGTATTGTTTTCATGCACGCTTGATGTTTCATTTCTAAAAGTTGATGGCTTAACTTTTGGAAATCCACGGTGCTACTCATAGCCCTATGAGGTTGGGGTTATTATTCTCATTTTATAGATAAGAAAATGGAGACTTGAAAGGGGTTTAGGAATTTGCTTGAAGCCACATAGTTAGGAATTCATTTAAACCCAGGTCTGACACCAGAACAAGTTTCTTCAACCCTCTCTGAAACCACTTGCTTCTGGTCTCAACTCTTTTTGTTTGGGACACATTATTTTCAGGGAAGTGCCCTAGTGCCCCAGGGAGATGGCTTCTGGACAATCACTACCTTTGATCCATCATAGAAATAGCAGAGTCTTGAGAGGGGAACTTGGTTATGCACATTTTGCTTACATATACCTTTTGTTTGTTTGTTTTCTCATTTAATTTTCTTCCTCTTTTAAAATTTCAAAACATTAAGAGGGTATAAATGTTTTTGTTACATGGCTGAATAGTGTTCATTAGACCACTTAGGTGGGTTTTTGGCCTTCCCCTCCTCCTGGCACTCCCTGCTCCATTTCCTATGAATGTTACTTCCCTCTGTGCACATGTGTGCCCATCAGTTAGTTCCAATTTATTAGAGAGTTCACGTGGCGCTTGTTCTTCCATCCTTTCTTTCTTTCTTTTTTTTTTTTTTTTTTGAGACAGAGCCACAAGCTGTCCCCCTGGGTAGAGTGTAGTGGCATCACAGCCCACAGCAACCTCCAACTCCCGGGCTCAAGCGAGTCTCCTGCCTCAGCCTCCTAAGTAGCTGGGACCACAGGCGCCCGCCACAACACCCGGCTATTTTTTGGTTGCAGCCGTCATTGTTGTTTGGTGGGCCTGGGCTGGATTCGAACCCGCCACTTTAGGTGTACGTGGCTGGTGCCTTAGCCACTTGAGCCACAGGCATTGACCCTCTTCCATTCTTTCATGCTCCACTTAGGGTAATGGCCTCCAATTCCTTCCAAATTGCTGCAAAAGGGTAAAATTAATGCATCCTTTCATGGCTAAGTAATACTCCATGGTATCCATGTACATTTTGTTAATCCACTCGTGTGGATAGGCTCTTGGGTTGCTCCCACATCTTTGTACTTGGGAATTGTGCTGCAGGAAACACTCAAGAGTAGGTGTCTTTTTGATAAAATAACTTACTTTCCTTTGGGTAGGTACCTACTAGTGGGATTGCTAGGTCTAATAAGTCTACTTTTAGTTCTTTGCGGAATCTCCAAACTGTTTTCCATGGGGGTTGTACAAATTTGCATTCTTACCAATAGCGTATAAGTGTTCTTTCTCTGGGCATCTGGGCCAGCCACTATTGTTTTTGGACTTTTTAATAAAAGCCATTCTATAGACACCTTTTCTAATTAGGAAACAAAGAAATGTCAAGAAGCGATTTTTGCTTTGCAGGTTGCATTATTTCGACAAACTTCACACCATCAGATATAGAAACCAGAGCTGCCTATATTGCTTACCAAAAATAATTTTTTAAAAATCCTCTTTCATGACAGTGTAATGCTTGGCTGCTCTGAGCATTATATTTTTATTCTTATTCTATGTCTCAGTACAGTTTATCTGATTTCTGTAGTTCTCAAAATGCAGTATTCCTTAATGAACATAGGAATAAACCAAGGCTAATATTTGATTAAATTCTGTAACAATGATCAATGCCATTAAATGTCAGTGTGATAAGACTTCCCTTGACATTCAGTTTATATCGATTTTCTTCTTCTTCATTTTTCACAATGGAGGCCTAGGCTGGCTGGCTTTTCTGTTTTCCTTATGACTCCTCCCTCTGCTTAGGGAACTGGTTATTTAGTTCCATCTTCCCCCCTATCAACTGGTTCCACTTTTGACTCAATGCTGGAACAGGCCTGCTCATTTTGGGGATTGGAGCTTTTCCACACAGCTCCAGGGAATCTTATTCTTTGATTCCATGAAATGCTAGAAGGTCTCTGAGAGCAATACCTACCCCATGGGGTTGTAAAGCAAAATAAGAGGATTTATCTAAAGTGCTAAACACGATACCTGGCATGTGGTGAAGGCCCCACCAAGACGTGCCAGTTGGCTGAGTGTGGTGGCTCACGCCTGTAATCCTAGCACTCTGGGAGGCCAAGGTGGGTGGATTGCCTGAGCTCAGGAGTTCAAGACCATCCTGAGCAAGAGCGAGACCCCATCTCCAAAAAAAAAAAGAAAAAAAATATATATATAGCCAGGCACTGTGGCAGGTGCCTATAGTCCCAGCTATTTGAGAGGCTGAGGCAGGAAGATCACTTGAGTCTGAAAGTTTGAGGTAGCTGTGAGCTATGACGCCACAACACTCTACCAAGGACAACAAAATGAGACTGTGCCTCAAAAAAAGAAAAAAAGTGCTACTTTACATCTAACAAAGCTCCCCAGTCTGCGTCTGTTTCCCTTCACACCCCCTCCGTTGTGAGTCTTTGCACAAGTGCTTTCCCTGCCGGAAATCCAACCTCCCCGTCCAGCTTGATTCCTCCCTGCACTTTTCATGACATCAGGTACTTCTCCTTCGCAACAACAATCACACTGCCATTGTAGACTTTGTTTCTGTGATTTATTTTTATGGCAGTCTTCCTCCTCCACCAGCTGTGTGTGGAACAGTCTGCTATGCTCTGATGAGCTGCTCAGATCCACCATCCGCCTGGGTGCCACTGTTGCCCCAACCACTAGAAGTGTGGTCCGTGGCTGCCAGCCCCTTACTAAAGAGAGCTGTCCTGCCCAAGTCCATGCCCCCTTCTAGCGATTGACCTGTTTGAAGGCCTGGCGGTCTCACCTGCAGGAAACAGCTCTGAAAGGTCATACCACCATCAGCACCCTTTGCGGGGCTGGCCCAGGCTTCTCTTGAGCCTGTTTCATATTTTGACATTGTCCTCTGCTCAATCCTCCTCCCCTCACTTCCTTCTATGGGTTTTAATCCTAAGAGTGCTCCCGAACCCAATTTATGCATTCTGATCGCTGTCTCGGAGTCTGCTTCCTGGGAAACACAGCCTGTGTACAGTACCTTCAGTAAAGGGATGAATTACACCAGTTTTTGCCAATTGTGTATATCATAGCCCCTGGCACTGGGAGGATCCTAGCAGATATTTGTGGAATGAATGAACACAGGAATGAATGAATCACCAGTGGTGGTATCATTGGTAATTTCTGTTTTAGGCCCCACCCCTCTCCTTTCTTCAAAGGGAATGCAACTTCTACACAGCAGTTCCTTGGGCTTCTATCCAGGGATCCATTTATGTCCTCTTTCCCCCCTCTCTATTTCACTCTTACCCCCTTTCCCTCCTACCTCTCCTGTTTTTAAGATCCCTGCCTGGCGGTAGCTCTTTGGTACAGCTGAGGAGGGAGGAGGAAGCCTGAGGACAGTGGCTGAGATATGGAGACGGGGAACAGCTAAATTAGTGTCCAGGCCAGTTTGGGACTTCCCGTTCCTCTCTACCGGAGCCCTGCAAGAAAGGGCCACCCCAGGAACAGAGGAAACCAGTATCTCAAGGCTCTGCTAATTGCACGGTTGTCAGAAGGTATTTTCTCATTTTGAATGAGAAGAAAGAGCTTTTTAAAACAACAAAGCTCCTGTATAAATAGAAAAAAAGAGAGCACTCACGTTTTGCGTCCACGTGAAACAGTCTCTTTGTTGTTAATTTCTCATATAAAGCCCACTGCAGTCAATGCTTTGTTCTCTGCAACCCAGTTTTTTGTTTTCTGGTCTTTTTTTGGTTTTGGTTCCTTTTGTTCCTCCTAGGAAAAAAATCTCAGATTCAAGCCAAAAGACTGAGTTTTGTTTCTGCCACTTTGGTAGCTTTGTAGTGTCTCTGACCTGAGTTCCTTGTCTGAAGCTGGACATTTGCTAACCAGCTCACAGTAGCTCAGGCTACTGAGACGCTCAAATGAAACAATGGTGTGAACAAGCTTTGAGGATTGTGACAGACTCTAAGGAGAAATTGTCATTGTCACTTAATCTTTAGCTAATCAGAGCAGCATGCTGAATGTAGCTAATAATTAAGTACAGTATATTTCAATATTGTTGCCAAGAGGGTGAATTTCTAATGGTCTCATCACAAAAATGTTCAACATTTGAGGTGATAGACATGTAGCTTAATTTAACTGTCCCAATATTATATTCAAAAATCATAACACCAGTTGGACCACCATAAATAAATACAACTATGACTTGTCAATATACGATAAAAAATTCTTAAAAAGCAGGTTAGTGTGGTAGCTCAAAGGCAGGTAGATTGCTTGTGCTCAGAAGTTCAAGACCACCCTGAGCAAAAGTGAGACCCTGTCTCTAAAAAAAAGAAAAAAGAAAAATAGCCAGGTGTTTTGGCAGGTGCCTGAGGCAAGAGAATCGCTTGAGCCCAAGAATTTGAGGTTACTGTGAGCTGTGATGCCACAGCACTCTACCCAGGGTGACAGAGTGAGACTCTGTCTCAAAAACACAATTGAAAAGGGCAGTGCAGCTCGGCGCCTGTGGCTCAAGCGGCTAAGGCGCCAGCCACATACACCCAAGGTGGCAGGTTCGAATCCCCAGCCCGGGCCC
>NW_003852402.1:26236937-26240922 GCF_000181295.1 Otolemur garnettii | reverse complement strand
CAAAAACTGCAAAAAAAAAAAAAAAAAAAAAAAGAATCACCTGTGTTTACAGTGGACTGAGAATGTCAAATGTCACTGTAAACCAGGCATTTATGTATTTATTCACTGATACATGACAGATTGGGGCCCCCTGTTATATGGCCCAGAGTTTGGAGTTGACCAAGCAGCTGTTCTTGTCACACAGATCCATGAGTACTTCCTGCGTCTCCTCTAAGGCAGGCTTGCCAATACATCACATACATCCCTTTTTTCCCTCCAAACCCATGATACTCTGAGGATTTATACTTTAGAAAGAACCTTCTCCCCTCAGGTCTGGTATGCAAGGATCCATATAGAGCAGTTTTCTGTAGAATGTAGGACGTTCCCCCTTCTACAGAAGGCAGACTGCCGCAGGTTCTGGAGCAGTTGGGAGGGGATCCCAGGGCTACCCCTTTAATGCTGATGGAGTGTTAAGTCCTTGTAATATTTGGTGTGCTTACCGAGCTCTTGGGTTGTTTAGTAATTGGATGTGAAGACTTGGGAATGAGATGTGGCCAATTTTTCAACGGAGATTTATGGATAACCTTGTGGAATAGGGATGGGCTCTTCAAAAGCCTTTGTCCCAGGTACAGGCATTTTCCTGAAGGGTAAGCTTTCTGATCTTTGTGGAAGTAGTACTCCGGACTTACATCTCTCGGACCCCACCTAATGCTGGTAGTTCCTTTGGAAATACGTTATTGTGTTATTCTCCTGCTTACAATCATTCAGTGGGCTCCCATTGCCTCCGTGATAAAATCTGGTCTTCTTGGTTTGGCATCAAGGTCCCTCACGATCAGGCCTGGGCTCACTTCTTGCTATTTTCTCCCTTTCTCTCTCTTCCTTCCTTCCTTCCTTCTCTTTTCTTTCCTTCCCTTCCTTCCCTTCCTTCCTTCCTGCCTCACTTTATCACCCTCAGTAGAGTGCCATGGCATCAAACTGTTAGGTTCCAGTGATCCTCTTGGCTCAGTCTCCCAAGCACCTGAGACTACAGGTGCCCATCACAACACCCAGCTAGTTTTTGAGATGGGGTTTTGCTCTTGCGCAGGCTGGTCTCAAACTCCTGTGCTCGGGTGATCCACCCACCTTAGCCTCCCAGAGTGTTAGGATTACAGGGCTGAGCCATGGTGCCTGGCCCTTTTGGCTCGTTATAAACTCCACAACGCATCCATTTGGAACAAGTTGCAATGCCTGGAATTTAAGGTTACTCTTTCTCCGCTTTTTCCACCAGGCTAAGTTCTTCTCTTTCTCTTTCCAGGCTCTCTTCAGTATCTCCTTCTTAGGGATGACTTCCCTGAATATCTGCTCTTCTCACGTCCTAAGGTTAGATGACCCTCTCCTGAGCTGCCTTAGCACTCTGCTACATCCCTTGATATTCTGAATTGTTCATCAGCGGTGTACTTGTCTGAGCCCACGTCAGAACTGTTGTCCTAGGGCATAAGGACTATGTATTGTTTGTGGTCCATTCCCAGAGTCTGGTACAGGGTTTAGGATACAGAAGGTGCATAATGATTGTTGATTGAATAGCTTATTATTCAACAAGTTACAATTGCATAGATTTATGGGGTATGAAATCGGTTATGATCTTTGAATGGGGATCATTGAATGGCTGCTTTAGATTCCATCCCTCTCCCTCCCTGGCACCAGCCTCTCTGCTTATATCTCAGTGGTGTCACAAGGCAGGGATTTGCAGGGTGGTTAGAGAAGGCCTGTGTCTGTGGTGGAACTTGTCCCTCCTACTTGGTTTATAACACAGGCAGTTACGTCTCTGCTGATCTCCATTTTAATTGGCTTGGGATCCAAATATACAACAATTCATAGGAGAAACCAGATGGAGTTATAAAGTACAAGGGATCTTAGAGGTTATAGGGTCCACATCTCTCATTTTATAGTTGAGAAACCAGAGGGGAAAATATTTGTCCAAGCTGTCATGATTAATTTAGGACTGAAGAGGACATGTGTTGCTTTTGCCTGCCTCAGTCCCTGTGGGGAATCAGCCCTTCCCACTCTTGGTCCCAACATTTTGGATGGTGCTCAATTCACTCCCAAATCCAGGAGGAGTATGTGAAGTAGACTTGGCCAATCAGATCATTGAGACTTATTTTCCCAGGAGGCCAGTCAAAGGCAATGGAACATGATGGGTGTTGGAAAAGAGAAGTTCATATGCTCCATTGTCGAGAAGTTTATATGCTCTATTGCTGCTGAGAGGAGAGGATATAAGCTTTAGATTGTCTTTTTTTTTTTTTTTTTTTTTTTTGAGACAGAGCCTCAAGCTATCCCCCTGGGTAGAGTGCCGTAGCATTACAGCTCACAGCAACCTCCAACTCCTGGGCTCAAGCGAGTCTCCTGCCTCCGCCTCCCAAGTAGCTGGGACCACAGACGCCCGCCACAACGCCTGGCTATTTTTTTTTTTTTTTTTTGGTTGCAGCCGTCATTGTTGTTTGGCAGGTCCGGGCTGGGGATTCGAACCCGCCACCTTAGGTGTACGTGGCTGGCGCCTTAGCCGGTTGAGCTATAGGTGCTGAGCCTAGATTGTCTTTTTTTGTTGTTGTTGTTGTTTGTTAAGCCAGCCCAGGTGAGGTTTGAACCCATTACCCCTGGTGTGCAGGGCCAGTGTTCTAACCAGTGAGCTATGGCACCCAGTCCATAAGCTTGAGATTGTCAATAGCTACCCTATCACCATGGGTTGACAGTCAAGGAAGGCTGTGCCAAGAGAGGGAGAGAATGAGTATGTCTTGATGATGTCATTGGTGACCCTGATACAGCCATGCCTGACTGCTGATTTCTGAAGGAATTAATTACTAGGGGTTATTTTTGGTTTATTTTTTGCTAAGTCAAGTTTCTTTCACTTTTCATTCATTACCCTAACTGATCCAACATTGGAGCTAGAACCAGGCATCTTAATTCTCAAATGCAGTGCTCCTTTCACTAAACCACTCTGGGCATTCCTCTGATTAACCCAATACTACCTATTGTTACATTACATAAAGCTGAATTAGGAGGGAATGGGAGAAAGATGGCTACATTTTGATAGGTCTGTGTGCTTCCAGTGAGGGGCTCCAGGAACCGGTGGGAGGCATGAGGTCATGGGGATAAGAGGATGGGATGAAGCTGGCATGAACAAGCAAGTATATCAAAACCAAACTTTGCCTGCTTTCCTCTTCTGACCCTGGCAGTCTAATGAATCAAGATTGCTGGGGTGGAGGTGGGGAAGTACAAGTGATTAGAAGCAGATTCAGCTGCACATTTCTTCTTCAGAGGTGTTAGTAAAACATCTCTGGGTCTGGATGTGGAAGGCTCCTGGAGGGCAGACTGGAAAAGCCAGGCTGGGAGTCAGGACATCGCATTTTATTCTCAACATCTCCGGACTCAGCTGGGGTGTGGGAAAACAGAAGGTTTCAGAAGAGCCGCCTTCGTGATAAACAAGCCTCCTACCTGCCCAGCACTACTGATGTGGAACCAGGCAAACAGTATTATCACTCTGATATGCTAATTAGATTGCTTCATGCTCTGGGGATAGCAGGGTTTAGAGTCCCCGAGATCACTTCTTCATTACAATACGCAGGAAGCAGGAACTGAAACTGTTTGGGGTGGGAATCCCTTACTAACTGCGCCCCATGGTGGGATTTTTTTTTTGTTGTTGTTTTGAGACAGTCTTGCTCTGCTGCTCTGGCTGGAATGCAGTGGCACAAGCTAGGGCGCTGCAACCTCCAACTACTGGATTCAAATGACTCTCCTAGGTCCAGTGCAACGCAGTGGCTCCCTCCTATAATCCTAGCACTCTGGGAGGCTGAGCCTGGTGGCCTGCTTGAGCTCAGGAGTTTGAGATTGCTAATGAGCTATGACACCTTGGCACTTTACCAAGGGTGACAAAGTGAGACCCTGTTTCAAAACAAAAAACCAAAACCACCCCCCCACCCCTCCTCATTCTGCCCACCACAGGGCCCAGCTAGTTCTTCTATTTTTTTTT
>NW_003852402.1:26189923-26236276 GCF_000181295.1 Otolemur garnettii | reverse complement strand
CCCGCCACAACGCCTGGCCATTTTTTGGTTGCAGCCGTCATTGTTGTTTGGCGGGCCCAGGCTGGGGATTCAAACCCGCCACCTTAGGTGTATGTGGCTGGCGCCTTAGCCACTTGAGCCATAGGTGCCGAGCCGACCCAGATATCTTTATATCAGTTTATACATACAAATATATATAGTCTTCAAAATGAAAAATATAAGTTAACAAATTACATAGTGGAATGTTTACAGTCCTCCAGGAGCCCAGGACACCAGTTGGGAAAACTGAAGTATTCTGACAGCTCAGGTGTCAGTGGATCTCGAACCTGTTCCCATCTCTCCACTCCCCTTGTCACTGTTCTAGTTCAAGCTACTAACAGCTCTGGCCTGGACTGGAGCCACATCTTCCCACTCTTGCCCAGTGGATAATCCATTGCCTACCCAAGAGAAGACAGTAGATTGAAAACATGGCTCAGGCGTGGCGCCTGTGGCTCAAGCGGCTAAGGTGCTAGCCACATACACATAAGGTGGTGGGTTCAAATCCAGCCTGGGCCCTCCAAAACAACAATGATGGCTGCAACCAAAAAATAGCCGGGCGTTGTGGCGGGTGCCTGTGGTCCCAGCTACTTGGAAGGCTGAGACTCGCATGAGCCCAGGAGTTGGAGGTTGCTGTGAGCTGTGATGCCATGACACTCTACCCAGGGGGATAGCTTAGGCTCTATCTCAAAAAAAAAAAAAAAAGAGAGAAAACATGGCTCAATTTACTCTTCCACCTGAAGCCCTTCAGAGACTTCCTGATTCTTTCTTTTTTTAAAGACAGGGTCTCACTTTGTTGCCCAGGCTAGAGTGCAGTGGCATCATCAAAGGTAACTTAAAACATTTTTTTTAGAGATGAGATCTTGCATCCTCAGGGCAGCCCTTATTCTTTGGTGACCAAGAGCTGAACACAGATGTGCTCATCACTGTTCCAGCTCACAGCCAAGACCATTTAGATTCTACTTATTTCGACATTGACCACTTGTTTAGACATCACAGCAACTTTTGAGACCCCCAGTTGAAATGACAACTTTCTTTAGTATTTAAAATACCCAGTTATCCTTTTTAGCATCAAAAAATCCCTAATTCTGTCCCTAAAATTTTCTCAAAGCATAAGGGGATGTGAGAAGGGAACTTCCCCTGAGTATCCACCATGGGCCAGCAACTTGTACTGGTTGTGTTACAAGCAAAATGCACTGATTGAGAATGGTAAAGTCTGGCGGCGCCTGTGGCTCAAAGGAGTAGGGTGCTGCCCCATATGATGGAGGTGGTGGGTTCAAACCCAGGCCTGGCCAAAAACCAAAAACAATAGTGGTGAAGTCTGCATCCAGACCACCTGTTTCTGTGCTCAAACCCCGGCTCCACTTCATAACTGTAAGCAGAGCAAGTTTCTCTTTTCCTCACTTTCTTTGTCTGTAACACGGAGGTAATAATCACATCTCCCTCTTAAAGTTGTTGTGAGATCCAAATGACTTAACGAATAAACACTAAATTGGTAAAGCAAGCAGAACAGTGCCTGGCACCTACTAGGTGCTATGTGAGTTTTCGTTGTTATTACTGATCTTATTTTATGCCCCTTTAATTTAGTTCTTATAACAACTCTGCGAGGTAGATCAGAGGTTGAAAATTGTCAGCCCATAGGTTGAACTTGGCCTGAAGAAGTGTTTTGTTTGGCCTACACATTTTTCTTTGAGCCAACACTTAAGACTCTGGGGTTTTATATAAAAATCTGGATTTCTGCCTTTTTGTCTGCTGTCTGCCTCATCTGACAGCAACCCACAGAAGCTGATTCCTCGAGTTCTTTAGATGAGGGATGCACCTTGGTAGTGTGCCACCATATGGAGGATGGTATTAGTGGTCAGTGATTACAACCCCCATCTAATAGCCGCTTCAAGTAACGATTTATATCTCAGTTGAGAAGTCCAAGGTAGGATAGATTCAGGGTTCACAAAGGGGCATGAGAGTGGGGTCAGGAACTATTGTTTTCCCACTGTTGCTGTTTTCCCTGTCCTCTATGATGTTTTTGGCTTGTCAGCTATGTTGTCCCCCCTCCCATGCCTCCAAAAGCTCACGTGTCATATGCAATGCAATCTTGTCTAGTGAAAGAGAGCATGTCTCCATGTCTCCCATGGATCCCTTTTATTTTTCTTTTCTTTCTTTCATTTTTTTTTTAGACACAGACTTTTACATTGTCACCCTTGGTAGAGTGCCATGGTGTCACAGCTCACAGCAACCCAAACTCTTGGGCTTAAGCTATTCTCTTGCCTCAGCTTCCTGGGTAGCTGGGACTACCGGTGCCCGCCACAACGCCTGGCTATTTTTTATTGCAATTTGGCCGAGGCCAGGTTCTAACCTCCTACCCAGCATGTGCCCTACCCACTGAGCCACAGGCACTCCCCCCCTTTTTTTTTTGAGACAGAGTCTCACTTTGTTGCCCTTGGTACAGTACCATGGCATCATAGATCATAGCAACCTCAAACTCTTGGGCTTATGTGATTCTCTTGCCTCAACCTCCCAAGTAGCTGGGACTACAGGCACCTGCCATAATGCTCAGCTATTTGTTGTTGTTGTTGTTGTTGTAGTAGTTGTCATTGTTTAGCAGGCCTGGGCTGGGTTCAAACCTGCCAGCCCCAGTGTATGTGGTTAGTGCTGAGTCAATCCCTTTTTTCTTATAAAGCAAAACCTTTTATAAAATGGCTAGTTGGCTGGGCAAAGTGGCTCATGCCTGTGGTCCCAGCAATTTGGGAGGCTGATGTGGGAGGATCTCTTGAGCTCAGGCATTGGAAGTTACAGTGAGTTATGCTCAGACCAAAGCACTCCAGCTGGGGAGACAGAGTGAGACCCTGTGTCAGGGAAGGGAAGGGAAGGGAAGGGAAGGGAAGGGAAGGGGAAGGGAAAGAGGAGGAAGGAAGGGGGGGAGAGAGAGAGAGAGAGCGCGCAAGCAACCCACCCTAGCTAAATGCCCTCTGAGTTCACAACTGGCCAAGGCTGGCTCTTGTGCCAACACCGGGTTATAAGGGGGCCTAGGGAGGCTACCTGGCACTTCCTCCTGCTGCTTGAGCGGGAAGGCAGCCTCTGTTACAGAAAGCAGGAGGCATGAGGGTGAGTGGGGGGGGGGCTGCCGGGCACCTCTCCCCCAGTTACCGCTCAAGCACACACACCCAGCTCCCTCCACCTATTTGGCTACCTGGAAGCAAGTGAACTTGTGATCCCCAAACCAAAACTCATAGATAATGCATCATTTGTCCAAGGTTATACAACGAACACAGGCTTAGAATAATGCCACATATAAGCATTTAACAAATGATAGCTACTAATTCTCTGCCTTATGGGAGAGTTGAGGTGTGATTAGTTTAGGCAAATTTTTTTAAAAATCACTTTTAGTTCTTTAGAAAGGAGCCCTTTATAGATTCAAAGTGGCATGATGACTTTGCTTCTTAGAGCTTGGAATTCGATTGGGATATTTAACTTTTGCCTGGATCATCCGTTGCGCCAGGCAATAGTTATGGTGTCTCCAGGCAAACAGGTAAGTGGCCATTCACGATGCTATGTAGAGACATGGGTACTACTTCTTGGTCAGTGATTTTCAATTGGCACGCCACAGCATGCCGGTGGGCTGCAAGAGGATTTTAGGTGTTCCGCAAAAATGTTTAAAGATCATTAATTAAATTATTTTTGAAAGAAGTCCCAAACACAGCCAGTCTGTTCTTGATTTTTTACTCCTTGTTTTTTTGATCAATGTAATTGAAGTATGCTGTGGAAGTTTAACTATAGGTTCAAGTGTACCTAAAAGGCTGAAAAACACTGGCCTTAGCTATTTGCTGTAGTCTGAATAGCAACATATAGT
Source organism: Otolemur garnettii (assembly GCF_000181295.1). Taxonomy (NCBI): domain Eukaryota; kingdom Metazoa; phylum Chordata; class Mammalia; order Primates; family Galagidae; genus Otolemur; species Otolemur garnettii. The sequence continues at coordinate 26,232,414 of NW_003852402.1, read as the reverse complement.
CTGAATTTCAACCTATGAAAATTCTTGTTGTGGAACTTAATTGCCAGTGTGAGCGTCTCCCAAAAAAAAATAGCAGGGCCTTGTGGTGGGTGCCTGTAGTCCTAGCTACTTGGGAGGCTGAGGCAAGAGGATCATTTGAGCCTGAAATTAACTTTCAGGTTGCTGTGAGCTATGATGCCAGAGCACTCTACCAAGGGCAACAAGTGTCTCAATAAAAAAAAAAAAAAGTGCCACCTTGGAAGCAAAGGCCAAGCCCTCAGGAGGCACTGAACCCACTGGGACCTTGATCATGGACTTCCCAGCCTCTAGAACTGTTATTTATAAATTACCCAGTCTCAGATATTTTGTTATAGCAGCCCAAATGAGCTAAGGCAGTTACTCATGAATCTAACCACTCTGGAAGGCATTGTTTTATGAGAGCAGAGCAAAGTGCAGTGCATCAAGGGTGCGGGCATCAGAAATTGCTAGAACCTCTTTACAGGGCTTGCCTGCCATTCCATAATGGGGCAGGGAGCTGTACTAAATAGAAGTACGCAGTACGCAAGCAAAGTTGTTTCTACTTCCACACGAAAGATAGAGCCCCCAAACAAGACCCAGCAGGATGTCTCTCATTGGAAATCTTGGGTTAGCAATTAACTTCAAGCTGATTCTTTTTCTGTTCTTTCTCAACTATAACTAGCCACCTTTAAAACAAGCATGGTGGAGCCTAGATCTATACTAATCCTAATCCCCTGAGATAGTCTTTTTAAAACTCACTGCCACGGTCAAGTTGGGAGGATTGCTTACGGTAAGGGGATTGCGGCTAGGGCAACATAGTGAGATCCCCACCTCTACAAAAATTAAAAATATTAGCTGGTCATGGTGATGCGTGGCTGTAATCCCAGCTGCTCAGGAGGCTGAGGCAGAGGAATCCCTTGAGACTAGGAGTTTGAGGTTACAGTGAGCTAGAACACACCACTGCACTCCAATCTCAACAGCAAGACTTAGTCTTTAAAAAAAAAAAAAACAACAACAACGATAACAAACTCTTGGCAAACAAAGGCCCAGCTTTTTCCACCTCTGCCTTCTCTTTCAGATCCCTTTGCTGCTTGCAATCGCCCTCACCGGTTATTTCCCATGCTGAATCATCCGCTGACTATCTGGTTATCTCCTTGGGGAACCACATAGTTTTAAACCTTTTCAGTGACTCATTTATCCCCACCAATTCTTTTATTTGTTTTTTTTTTTTTTTTTTTTTTATTGAACGGTAACTATGTACATTAATGCACTTCTAGGGTACAGTGTGGGGTTTTCACATGCAATCTGAAATACTTCCATCAACTGGTCAACACAGCCTTCATGTCATTTTCTCATGTTTTATTTTTCTTGATGCGTGTGTGTGCCTCGCACTCACATGAAGACTTTATTTTTTTAAGTTTCTATTTGCTTGGTCATAGAAAACCCAGTTTCCACTTTCTCAGCCTGCGTGTCTTCACTTGATTTTGAGTTTTCTAGTTCATCCCGTTGAAGTAAAGATGTTGTTATTTAATCTTTAACCAAGCCCCAGGTCTAGCCAAAAATATCCGATTGGGGATTAAGCCTTACAAAACCTAAGAATTCCTTGACGGACAAAGACAAACAGGAAACTCCTGATGTCTTAGCACACGTGGCCAGTTGCTTCAGGTGCCCTGGCTTCAAAACCCTGTGTCTGAGGTCCCTCAGTAATGACACTGAAAGAGCCAATGGTGCAGCCCCATCTCATTATTTTAAAGCAGCCCTGCAAATACAGGGTGCTCGGGAACCAAGAGAAAAACACTCGAGGAAAACAACAGGGGTGAGCAGGACTCAGGGTGGCCAAGCAGCAAATCCTCAGCACCCCGGTCTTTAGACAGTTCTAACAAAGGCTTCGTTCTTTCCAGCTTGAGATCACTGCTCAGGTCTTCCTCGAGCATATTTAAAGTAAAATGAGCCTCTTTTTGCTAATCCCATGGTTGTTCTCTCTTACCAATGTACTCCTTGAAGGCTTCTTAAGATGGTGTCTGGTGTCTGCTGAATGCAGACAGAAATCCTGCAGGGTTTATAAATCCCACAGGTGGCAGGCTTGGTGGGATGCATGCAGTCCCATCTCCTTAGATTTATCTTGCTGGCTTTCCTCCACCCCCACTGCAAGCTCCCAACAGGCTGTAAGGAATCAAAATTACCAAGCAGGCCAGGATGCTTATACTCGTGGGCCTACATAGGGTGGGCCTGTATTTTTTGCATTGACTGTTTCTTTGTTTCATTTAATAATCCATCATGTCATTGCCTGTCACTCTTCTTCCAAAGCGCAAGTGACATGGTATTCCGTAGCCAACATGTACCTAACTATTCTCCTAAGGGGTCATTTTCAACTTTTCATTATTGCAAATGATGCCATCCTGAACATCTTTGCATATACGGAACAGTGGTCCCCAACCTTTTCGTCTCCAGGGACCAGTTTCATGGAAGACAATTTTCCCTGAAGGGAAGGGCAGGGGGTGGTGTGTGTGTGTGTGTGTGTGTATCTGACAGGGAGTGGAGTTCTGGTGGTGATACAAGGGCTGGAGAGTGGCTGTAAATACAGATGAAGTTTTGCTCACTCACCCACCTCCTGCTGTGCAGCTGGGTTCCTAACAGATCATGGACCAGAACGTTTTTGGTACCAGGGATGAGTTTCATGGAAGACAATTTTTCCATGGACCAGGGGTAGGGTGGGGCATGGGACAGGGGGTGAAGCTCAGGTGGTGATGCTGTGTGTGGTGGGGCGGGGGTGCTTGGGGATCGCATCTTGACAAAACTTCCTTTTTAAAAGCACACAGGTAATCCGAGAATACGTTTATATGTAAAACCATCTAGGCAATACAAAATTCCCCTCCTAATCTGCTCTCCCAGGCCATCTCCAGCTCCTTCCCAAATGGAGTCATGCTTATTGGCTTGGTGTGTGCACCTTTTCATAATTTTGTCTGTGCATTTACACGTACACAGAGAGAAGGAGAGGAGAGGAGGGTTTTGTGTTTCCTTTGTTTGGTCCTGGCTTTCGTTTTTTCATCACCAGGATAGTCTTGTATTTTCTATTTCATCTTGTTTTCTTCACTTAATGTATCCAGGGGACCTTTCCAAGTTGTAATTTGAACTTCTCCTTTTCTTTTTGACTGTCACATAGAATTCGAGAATCAGTTGACAAATATTTGGTGAGTCCCTACTATGTGACAAGGTGGAAGGATTCAGAGACTATGATCTCACGGGGCTCTTCTGGTCATCCAGGATGTGTTGTACCAAATCTCGCATTCTCATTTTAATGAAACGGGTAGGTTTTTCCTCAAGGGCAGATGTTTACAGGAGGGCATACTGACTCAAAGATCTCTTGACATGTATCTTGAAATTGTTTTCCAGGAAGTGGGACCCGTTTATATTCTAACAGAAGTGTGTGAGACGGCTGGCTTGGTAATTTGGTAGGTAGGACATTTTAGTTTGAATCTGTATTTTTATATTACTCCTGAGATTGAATATTGTTTCATGTTTATCAGCCATGTTTAGTTTCTCTGTGGACGGTTAACATTTTTTTCTTTTGCTCAGCTTTTAATAAGGTTTTTACCTTTTCCTATTTATTTGCATAAACACCATAGGTAGATATTGTGGACTTTTTTCTCTTTTGCAATTTTTGTTGCAAATATTCTTTCCTATTTGCTTTTTATGTCTAATATTTTTGGGGGATGCTGTCAACAAAACTTTTTATTTTATAAAGGTTTCATTTTAGTGAAGTCAAAAAAATTATTTTCTCCTTTGTTTTTCTTTATTGTTTATGCTCATAAACAACTTCCCCAAATCAAGATAAATAATCACCTATTTACTTAGCTATTGGCTTCATTTTTAGCCTCAAACTTTTTTTTGTTTGTTTTTTTGTTGTAGTTTTTGGCCAGGGCTCGGTTTGAACCCGCCACCTCCAGCATTTGGGGCCGATGCCCTACTCCTTGAGCCACAGGCGCTGCCCTAGCCTCAAACTTTTTATATTTCTTCCTTTTTTCTTTGAAACCAAGTCTTACTCTATCACCCTGAGTAGAGTACTGTACGGTCATCATAGCTCACGGCAACCTGAAAATCCTGGGTTCAAGCACTCCTCCTGCTTCAGCCTCCCAAGTAGCTGGGACTACAGGTGCCCACCATAATAGTTGGCTAGTTTTTCTATTTTTCATAGAGATAGGATCTCTCTCTTGCTCAGGCTGGTCTTGAACTCCCGAGCTCAAGCAATCCACCTGCCTCGGCCTCCCAGATTGCTAGGATTACATGAGCCACCATGCCTGGCCAGCATTAAACTTTCTAACACATCTGAAAAACGTTTTTTGTAGGGAATGAAGAAAGATTTGACTTTATTATTTTTTCCAAAATTGTACTTACACAAAGTATGGAATGACCCTTCCTTTGCCCTTTGAATCTGATGCCATAGACTATGTCCCCATTTATCCATACGAAGCCCTTCTTTTTATTTACATTTTTTACTTTCATCACTGGATCCTTTCCTATTTCATATGCTCCATAGAGACTCACTTTCATGGGTTCAATATGGGTCCTTGGATAATATATACATCCTTATAAAATGTACATTCAATGGTAAAATTCCCTGTGTTATTCGGTTTCTTCCTTGATCAGTCTTAATAGAAGTTGGGTCCATTTTGTTCATCTTTTCAAATAGTCCATTTTTTGGTTTATTAGTCTTCTCTAGTTTATTTCTGTGGCTTCCATTTATTATTTCTTTGCCATATATTTCACTGGGCCAGTTCAATGATTTCCCCTGTTTCACAAATTCAAAGTTTAGTCTTTTCCATTTCTTATTCCCTAAAAAATTTGTTTAAAGCTATACATTCTCTTTAGTGGTACAACTTTAATTGTGCTTCATAATCTTATCCAGACAGAAGTTTTAATGTTGTTCAATTCTAAGCAAACTTAATGTTCCTTGTAATGTATACTTTAACTTGCGAGTTACTTTAGTAAAATATATTTTGATTTTCGGACATAAAGGGTCACTTTTAACATTCTGTTATTATTGCTTTGTAATTTTATTATAATATGCTTGGTAGGATATTAACTCTGTAATTGATTAAAGTTTACTTTGTGATTAATTTTTATGTGTGTTCTATATTTACTTGGAAAGATGGTATAATCTCCGTATGGTCCGTATATAATTTTATTATTGTTTTTTCAAACGATCCATGCATTGGTGGTGGTTGTTAGTTTTTGTTTGTCTGATTTCTCTAACAGTTTCTGAAAAAGATATGTGGAGTATCAACGACAATTGTATCTTCCATTTCTTTGTATAGTTCTACCAGCTATTATATCATGTAATAGGGAGATGTTCACAGTCATTATGTTTTATTGAACCCAATCTCTCCTAATGTGCACTGTCCCTTTTTATGTCTTGTGCTTTATTGTCTTGAATTCCATTTTGTCTGACAATAATAGCAGTGTTTCTTTTTTTTTTTTTTTTAAAGGTTTTTCTGTTTGTGATAAGGTTTCACTATGTTGCCCAGGCTAAAATTGAACTCCTGGGTTCAAGTTATTCTTCTTGCCTTGGCCTCCCAAGTAGCTGGGACTATAGGCATGTGCCACTGTGCCTGGCTTAACAACAATATTGCTAAGTACTTTCCTTTCCTTTACCTCTTGAGGCACCTTTACATACTGAGTCTATTTTATTTAAAAGATAGTTTAGCTGGATATAAATGTGAACATACCACATTTAGGGGTTGTTGTTTTTTTCTCTTAATCTTTCTTGGCATTCTAAAGGGACTTTCAAGCTAAAAATGTTTCCTTAATTCTGGCAGTTCTCTGTCATGCCTTCAAACATGGCCTGACCTCTGTTCTTTTTTCTCCTTCTGGGATTCTGATTATATGACATTGACATCTCTCCTTATGTCTCAGCTTTCCTTATGTATTTCCATCATTTTGTCTCTTCTGTGTATGATATGACCGAGTTCACTGTGCTTGATCTCCCAGCTCAGCAGTTTGTATTTCTTTTTTCTTTTCTTTTCTTTTCTTTTTCTTTTTTTTTTTTTTTTTTGAGATAGAGTCTCACTATGTTGCCCTGGGTAGAGCTGTGGCGTCACAGCTCACAGCAATCTCAAACTCTTGGGCTCAAGCGATTCTCTGGCCTCAGCCTCCCAAGTAGCAGCAATTTGTTTTTCAAGTGTATTGCTGGAGGTATTCATCTCAATGATTCAGTTACTTTGTTTCAATCATGTTGTTTTTTTTTTGTAATTAGTTTTCCACTTAGTTCTTCTATATTCTTCTAGTTCCTGTTTCATTTTACCAATATTGCCTGACATTTGTTTGATGACTTTTATGCTTATTTAGCATTTATTGTTTATCCACTGCTTTGATTCTGTTTTTCTCTATTTGTCATTTTTCCTTTGTTGTGATATTCTTTAGGTGTATTTTGGGGGGCAAGGGGCATATATTCCCTTGGGAGCATCTGCTTCCATTGTTGGCAATGTGTACTGGGGAGCAGTCAGTACGCCAGGGCTGTGGTGGGGTCAGGTCCTGGGATGTGGTGGGGCTCCCTTTTCTAGATTATTCATAAGATGAGGCCCTTATCTCTACCCAGGAGGGAAGTTGATCTTTTGTTCTCTTTCACTAGTGTACAATTATGTATTATTTGATCAGATAAATTCTCTTCTAGTTTGACACACAAATGACTTTCTGTACTTGCCTGAAGGGACATGTGTATTAATTCAAAGACAAGCTCATAAAAGCGTTCAGTATAAGGGAGGGCAGACTTAGGGGAATGGAATCAACAACTCAGGTGATGCAGGGGGCAGAAATGGGAGGAAGAATTCTGAGAGAAGTAGCCATCTTCATCTCAGATCTATAATTATTCATCTTGCATCTGGGCAGAGAGGGCGACTGGATATTGAGAGTAGCGGTGAAAACACATACTTGACTCTGGCACTTAATAGCTATGAAACTCTGGGTAAGCGTCTTACTGTTGTTGAGCCTCAGTGTTCTCATCTGGAAAATGGGACCAAAATACTGACCTCAGAATGGGGTCGTTAGAAGTTTATGGGACAATACATATAAAGACTGAGTTTCATGCCTGGTACCTGGCCCTCAAGAGGTGATTAATAAATTGGAGATCCTTTCCCCAAATATTCCTCAATCATTTCCCTTTCCACTGGAAAGTTACAAACCTGGGGCAAGAGAATGAAAGTTATCAATTTTCAGTGAACATGAATGTCTTTACATTTCATTTACTCTTTGTTTCTACTAATATTCCAACTGTATTTAAGTTATTGCAAGTCACACTTTGCAATTACATTGGTGCATAGATATCTGCATTTTGAGGAACACCTATCTTTAACCATGCTCCCTCACTTCAATCCAAGTATCTTTCTTCCAGAATAGTCCTGTTTTGTTCTGCACCTACGTCCTAAAGTGTAAATAAGCGGAGGATAGAGATAGTCTCTTTTGTTTCTAGAGAGTTACATTGTGAATTTTTGTTATCTATTCTTTCATGCTTCTTTTGCACTTTTTGCAAAAAGCTGCTATTTTTAGTTTTTCTCAGTATTCTTGTGAACATTGGGAACTACTCTGTTCTCAAAATCTTTGTAGCTGGCTCCTTTGTAGCTGGATAATATTTTGTAATCAGTTCTGAAATGTTCAATGGCTGCTTGTTTTTCATGTCAGCTATGTTTCCCGTGTTAAAGATAATTGTGAGCAATAGCCAAGGCTCGATGGAGCCATCCACTCCCTTTTTCAATGAGTCTTTGAAAGGCACAGAGAGTTCAAATTCCTAAAGCTGATAGAAACCATCTCTTTCATCCTTTTCCGTTTGGTGTTATGACTTTCCTCAAAGATGTTATTGTTAACTTCACTTCTGAGCATTTATCTGTTCTTGGAATTGGTGTGATTTATCCTTCTAATATTTGTGGGTGTTTTCTAAGTTGTCTTCTTCTTTTTTTTTATTTCTTTGTGAACGATTCTTAAAAAGTTTCAGATTTTTGAATGGGGAGCAGACATTTAAATGTCATGGACTAATAAAAAAGAAAAATAAACTGAGGACTGATACAGTGTTGCCAACATTTTATTTTTTTGCCATGACTATAGGAGGCCCCCCAAAAGAAAATAACATCTGCTGTTATTATCATTCCATACAAGGGCATTTTAATGTCAAAACTAGGAAGAAAGCTTGAGATAAAGGACAGTCCTTTAAATGGAGTACATTGAAAAAAGAAACTGGCTTCATCGTCCTTTTTCTCCTTTTGCCTGGGACCAGGGAAAACTTCGACAAAGACATTTGGGAACTGCTGTCTCAAGAGCTCTGTCCGCAGCCTCTGCACAGTTTGCTTTGAGCACTTTCTGTTGTTCACTTTATTCTGTCAAGGTTGTTCCTACCTGGCACTTTCCCCTCTCGCTCCAGCAACATTTAAAGACCTTTCCCCCCCGGCAAAGGCTTTGCTGCCACTCGGGAGAGCCTTGATCATCAATTCTGTTAGGCCGGGTGTCAAAAGAGCTGGTGGTGGAAAAAGCCCAGCAGAGGCGGCAGCTGTTAGCTCCGAGGGAGCCGAGCAGCTGTTCGCTGTCGTTCCGGGGCTATCTCATCATTTATTGCACACAAAGGTGGCTTTACAATTCTCCTTCATCCTTGTCCTAGTCACCCGGGCTGTGAAAACCCAGTGCCTTTAATCTTGGTGCCATTTTCAAGGTCTTCGCCATTTGTCTTCCTTTCCTCCAGGGCTTTCTGTAAGTTCTTCGTGTCAGACTCTGGAGTGTGTTCCAATGTCAAAAACGAAATGCAGGGCGCCGTCCAGAGGAGACTCCACCCCCTTTGGCTTTGATCAGATTTTCTTTCGAAATTCCAACCAGAACCTCTGCAAAATTAGGGAGAAAATGAAGTGTCTAATGTACCTGGACTTTCCTCTCTGCACCCTTCATTTCTCTCTCGGTTCCTTTTCTCCCGAGACCTGGCAGCTTCATGCTGTCATTCTTTCTTCCTCCAGACTGTAAGTAATGGAATAAAACCACTCACACTAAGGGGCTAGGAGCTTAATTATCTCCCTCCCAGAGGCTTTTGCACACAATGAGTGGCAAGAGAGCCCAGCTTTGGAGTCTGGAGGATTTAATTCCAACCATGGCCCTACTAGCTGCTCTGGGGACAGGCGATTTAAATTATTTCTCTGAGACTCTTGTTTCTTCATCAGCAAAATGAGAATGATAATAACAGCGACCTCACTGCCTGGATGTAAAAATTAAATGAGATTTTGAAATGCTTTCATCTGAAAAGCGTTTAGATCATTCGTTTGTCCCTTTGGGGATTGTAAATGCTAGAAACCTACTTCTGCTAGCTGGAGCGAAGGTACTGGGTTTGACCAACCAAGTCTCAAGTAGGGCAAGATCAAGGGGCTGTGGGAATTCAAGAGATCCTCTTTCCCTGAATGTAGCAGATCCTTTTAGTGTTCACGAATATCTGCTGCTTCTCACCTTTGCGGGCACAAACTGAAGTTGAACTTCCCAGTCCTCCTTGTATTTCAGTGGAACTGTGTGACTGAGTTCTGGCTAATGAGTGTGGAAGGAAGCAATGCATGGCCTCTTCCTGGCTTGCTAACCAAGCCTTCTGGGTGATCTTTCATCTCTCTCGTCCTCCCCTCTTCTGCCTCGGTTGATTTCAGGGGGATCTTGAAACCACAAACTGACAGAGATGAGATGGAAGGAACCTGGATCCCTGAGTCACCACTTGGACCGCCCTCACAGGACAGCCCTCCAACCAAGATTTGAATTTTGCGTGAACAAGAAATAAACTTGTATTGTGTTAAGCCACTGCGATGTGGGGTTGTTTCTTACCGCAGGTAGTCTCCTTTAATACTGTATCTTGAGCCTGCTTCTCTCTACCTCCAGTATCATTTATATCTCTTGTTGCATATAGCTTTCACCAACAGTAACCAAGCTGACCTCGCTTCCATTCACGGAACAACTGTTCCCAATTGAAAATGCTTACTTCAAATTCCTTGGAGAGGGACTGGGTTAGGTGGTGCTGGTACTGGGTGCCATCCCTGAACCAATCAACATGTGGGATCTGTGAGGATGGGGGAAGGGTAATTCCACAGAAAAATGGTGCTTGGCAGCCAGCCCCAAACTACTAACCACGGTGCTCCATGCTTGAGACCCAACAGGATTTTAAAAAGAAATGTGCTGGAGCAGTCTCAGGGGCCATCATCACAACCCCTTGGATGGCAACCAATGGAAATGGGGCATGCAAATGAGCGAGAGTGAGGCCCGGGGATTGGCTGAGTATCTGCACGGGGTGGGCCTCCACAAGGAGGGCAGGGCCTCCTCCAGCATCTGCCTTTAGAATGGGAACAATTTCTCACTAGGACCTTGTCATTGCCAAGGGAAAAAAAAAAATGCAAAGGGAAGAAAGAAGAACACTGGGAGAATGAAAAGATATTTTTCTTCTTATATATTTCCAAAGAATGGATCTCTAAGGATGGCTTGTCAGACATCAGGTAATGAATTCTGTTTTGGAGGTGGATAGCTTTTCCCAATTGCTTTCAAATTATACAGGTTTAATACATACAATATTGCCCATCCTGTGTTGGGAGCTACAGGGGTAGGGCTGCAACTTCTGGGCCCTGGGGCCACAGTAGACACTAGAGTCATATTAATATCTGCAGTAGGTAAGGGGTGTGCTGCAGGAAAGGCCATAAAGTGACCTTAAGATGGTACTGCAAGGTATGGTAGATGAAAATAGGAGTTTGATTCTCCCAAAAGCATGATTCTCCGAGTATGCTCTCCCCTAGGACTGAAGTAGCCCTTTCCCACCACTAGCAGATAATCCCGTTTCATCTCAGGATGCAGCCCCAGCACACCTGGGAACAGCCCACTCACACTTAGGGTCAGGCCACTTGTCCTTTGTGATTTATTATAACACCTAGATGTGCCTTGGTTTATTAAAATAACATGTTTTTATTATTTTAACTGCAAAGATTCAAAGTGTTAATCCTACAAACTTTAGAAAGTTCAAATAAGCTCAAAAAAGAAAATGAAAGTCTCCCAGTATTCTACTGTCTGGGGGAATACACACGCCCACACACATTTCTAAAACTTTTTATTTTGTGCTTGCTTAATATGTCATGAAGAATTTGTCATTTATCTGCAGTATGATTTGTAATGAATATGTAGTAACTTATGGATTCTCATAATTTATTTAATCAAATTCTTATTGTTGGGCATTTATGATCATTTCTAATTTTTCATTGTAGTAAATGGATTCTATTCAAGTCTACCCCATTCAAGAAAATTGCCTAATTGTTACTGAACAGCCTTGAATGTAAATCTTTGCATACTTCTCTGATTGTTTCTTTAAGATAAATACCTAGAAATAGAGTTGCTGGATCAAGAGGTCTACAAACAAGATCCAAAGCCAAGAAGGAGAGATATTTACTATCTTGGGTCCCTTTTTAAGAAAGAAGAAAATCTCTCTTAGGCTGGATGCCACTTTTCCGGGCAGATTTCCCGTTAAGTCTCATGGACAGAATTACATCACATGCATATGCAGAAACAAGGTACTGACAAGGTTAGTGAGCCTATGTGATTGGTTTATATCGTCCCCATATGTCCTATGGCACCTTTTTGGCACCAGGGACCAGTCTCGTGGAAGATGGACTGGGCACTGGGGGGAGGGGGAGGGTTTCAGGATGATTTCAAATGCATTACATTTATTTCTACTATTATTACATTTAATATACAATGAAATAATTGCACAACTCACTATATAATGCAGAATCAGTGGGAGCCCTGAGCTTATTCTCCTGCAACTAGAGGGTCCCAGCGCTTGCATCACCACCTGAGATCATCAAGCGTTAGATTCTGGTGAGGGATCACAGCCCAGATCCCTCGCATGCGCAGTTTACAGTAGGGTCCATGGTGCCAGGAGAATCTAATGAGCCGCTGATCTGAGTGGAGCTCAGGTGGTGACGAATATATAGATGAAGCTTCCATCACTAGCCTGCTGTTCACTTCCTGCTTTGTGGCCTGGTTCTAGACCAGGAGCAGTGCTAGTCTGCAGCCCCGGGGATTGGGGACCACAGTCCTGTAGGATTCAATACCTCGATGAGTTGTTTTTCTATTTTTGTTGTTGTTAATAAGGAAGATTTGTGAGTAGCTGTTGTGCTACAGGGTATTGATATGTTTAAAAGCTTTTTCTAATTTGATAGGTGGCAGCTTCTCATTGTCATCTTTCTTTGTATTTCTTGAATTCCTGGTAGATGTGAACATTTTAAAATATTTATTGGTCATTGTATTTTTTCTGTGATTTTCTGAATCATATCATTTCTTATATCACACATACATGCACATTCTTTCAAAAATGACTGTTACGTTTTTTGGATCTCAACAGAGCCCCAAACTGTGTCCACCATAAATTGGCACAAAGTAAAGGCTTGTCAGATGGGTGAATGCCTACCTAGATATATGTATGCCTACATACGATTCCTTGTGCATTTTGTAGTAATAAGTAAGAATAGATGGGAGAGTGGTTCACAGTTGGCCTATACCTACTGAAAATCTCTGGGAAACAAACTTAAGGCAGCCTGGGAATAGAATAAGACATCAGACGGTCATGTCCAAAACTCACTTTTCTTTTCTATTAATGTATTTTTCCATTGGCTAGCTTTCAAATCAATTTTACAATGACCATTACAATACCGCCTTATGTAAACTGAAAGATCTTTGATGGGTTATAAGGGAAAACAAATCCACCACCTGGAGGGAAACAAAAGCAGAACCAAATCCCAGATATTGAGTATAGCATCCTTCTCCCGACACTAGGCTTTTTGTGAGTGAGTCCTTGGGTGATTATCACCCAGTTTTATTCAGGTGAACTTGCAGTTAGGAGAAACTGGTGTCTCCAGGCTAAAATTACAGAGAGAGCAATGGCAAGAAAGAGCAGCCTATTGCTAGAGGACTAACCTGAGGAGCCACCAGTTTGAATCCTGAGGCTTATGGAAACTGACTAGGTGGGAGGAATCCCCAAAAACTTCTTTTGACAATGGGAGACTTGGAAGCTTAATGTTCTGAATGAGGAAAAATATGCAATTCTTAATCTCAGATTAAAAATGAAAATGCAATCTTTTTTACTTAAGGACAAAAAGCAAGAGCAGCCTTCTATGGAGCCTTAAATAAGTGAATCAGATCACCTATTTATGTGGCTAATGATCTCCATGTGCACAGTGATGAATCAGCATCGTGTCCAGTTAATGAATAATTACATACCCTTTGGTCCATCAATAACCAATTATCCGGTTATGTTAACATAACCCACCTTCATATGGAAATAGTTCTTTAGGTTTGCAATAATTGATAATGCTATACATTGGCTTTTAGAGGAATTATCTAAATCTAATTCTAACCAATCACACTTAAGGTTTGGTATACATATATGTATTTTTTACCTTAGGGAATGAATGCATCAAAGCATTCCTTTTCAATAATTAAAAATTGAAATTGCTTTTGCATGAAACTAATGTGGACCATTCAAGGGTTGGATAATAGGTTAGAAAAGTCTATCATTGATTGCAAAATTCTATAATACTCCATCATCTGGACAGGAGAGAAATCAGTGACAATGACAAGTGGATGGGAATTACAAGGCATATCAGCTTTGAAATTCATTTATTTCCCCTGGCACTCAGGGATGTGAACTGATCATAGAAACATGCTGAGACGAATGCAGCCATACAATTCTGCAACTATTTTCCCCTCTCTATTGGACCCATATGTGAGTCTTTAACTGGAGTAACAAGCCCCAGAGCCCTGCTCATTGTGTAATAATGTTCACAGGTGGATAATTAACTCCAGATTGATGTTATGGAAGAATGTTTGTATTCCCCCGAAACTCACATGTTGCAGCCCCATCCCCCACCACTGTCATGGTATTTGGAGGTGGGCCTTTTGCAGGTAACTAGGGTTAGAGGAGGCTGTAAGGGTAGAGTCCTCATGGTAGGATTAGTGTCCTTAAGAGAAGAGGAAGTGACACCAGAGCGCTCTTTATGCTGTGTGAAGACAGAGTGAGAAGGCAGCTGTCTGCAAGCCAGGAAGAGAGCCCTTACCAGCAACAAAATCAGCTGGCACCTCAATCTTGGACTTCAAAGGCTCCGGAACTGTGAGTAATAAATATGTTTTACTTAAGCCATTTCTAGTCCATAGTATTTTGTTATGGCATTTGAGCAGACTGAGACAGAATGAAATCCAGGCTTCTGAGGATTTGATAAACAAATTAGATTCTCAGGGGTATTGTCCCACGACGGTACCTTTCTTCGTGTTCATTTCTTTCCTCTTTTTATCAGCAACCTTCATCGCACCTTGTCAGCAATTATAGGAAGCGTAAGTTGGCTCCATTACTTTGTTGAATAAGTATGTATTAAGCATATACTCATGTAGCCATTCTGGCTTTACACTTTGAATAGAATACAAAGAGTGAACACCCTCACTGCAATTGAGACTTTCAACAGTTGACAATGAAGTTGTACACAAATAAATAAACGATGAAAGCCACCAAAAAGGCCTGCACTGAACCAGGAGCTCTCAGCCAGGCTTCCGAAATGGGAGTGACATTTGAGTCTTACTAAGTAATAAAAATGCATGTGAAAATTAATATGAATACTCTAATATTATGGTTATATGTTATGGAAAATACAAAACATATGGACAAACTCAGGAAATATTATAATAGACATCCAGGTATCCACTACTCACATCTAATTATACAAGCAATCTTTGTTTTAGAAATCTCCCTTCACTCTTGTTTTAAATCATTTTAGAAATAAAATGTTATAGTAACAGCTAAAGTCCCATCTTTCATCCCTTTATCTTTTCCTTGTGGAGAAGTAATATCGATCCTGAAATTGACAAGTCTCACCACACATTTAGAATGTGTATGATACAGGTAAGTACTGTGTACAAATAATATTGCTGTATGTATTTTTTAGACGCACAGGATAGTATTCCTCAAACTTGCTGTTTTCATGTAACCATAGGTTTTTGAGAATCATTCACGTGTAGATAGATCGTTTGCCCACTTTCTTGGGCAGAGGCTACGAGTCAGTGATGTAATAAAAACATTCCTAAATATATCTTGTGTAATTAAGGGAGTATTCTCTGGTTTAGGTGCCTAAAAATTGGAATTATAAAACACCATTTAAAAAAAATCTTTGGCTGCATTTTAATCATTTCAAGAAGGTGCTGTTGTTCCTACCCGGGAAATGGCTTCACCGATTGAACAATAATTTTGATAAGAACCTTGTTGGTAATGATAATAAAAAACAGGATCATTATTTCTTGGGGCTTCCTATGTGCTATGTACCACTCTTATGAATGGTTTATGTGAATTAACTAATTAAACATTTGCAAAATATACATTCAATACACGATCATGTGGCTAATACACCAGTCCTTTAATTTTACTGATTGGACAAGAGGAGTCCCTCAGATTCACAGACAGGATGTCTGAGAACAACTAAAGCAGTGGCTCTCAGACTCTGATGTGCATCAGAATTACCTAGAAGGATTATTAAAATACCAAGTCACATTCCCAGAATTTCTGACTCAATAGGCAGGGGGCAGGGATCAAGCATATTAATTTCAGCCAGGTGTGGTGACTCATACCTAAAATCCTAGCACTTTGGGAGGTGAAGGTGGGAGCATCACTTGAACTCAGGAGTTTGAGACCAGACTAAGAGCAAGACTTAATCTCTACTAAAAATAAAAAAATTAGCTGAGCTTTATAGAGGGCACCTATAGTCCCAGCTACCTGGGAGGCTGCAGCAGGAGGATCACTTGAAGCCGGGAGTTTGAGGTTGCTTTGAGCTAGGCTAATGTCAGGGCACTCTAGCCTGGGCAGTAGATTGACACTCTGTCTCGAAAAGAAAAAAGTATTAATTTCAAACAAGTTCTCAGGTGAAACTGGTGCTGTTTACCCAAGGACCACACTTTGAGAATCATTGATCTGAAATCAGCCAACCCCCCCCCCCCAACCATCTTTCCATTATTCTCTTCTTCCTTTTCTCTCTCTTTCGCTATCTCTCATACAATAAACATTTATTTCACATATAACACCAAATTGAACGCTATAAATATTTAGTGATCCAAATAAAAGTTGCTAGCTTCAAGCAGCTTTCATTTTATCTGAGGAAACATTCACACATAAAAATTTAAATAATAATAGACTGTGATTAAAAGGCAGATGAAAGTTAGAGAGAGTGCTCAGGTACCTCATAATAATCCTTGTTAATGAGTATGTAATTTACCATTGATAAGGTGCTATCTTTATTTTTTTTCCTAGTAAGAATACTGCTGTAGCACCTTCAAGTAGAAATTTAATAGAGTGCAGGTTCAGACACTTTAACAGAGACCAACTCAACCTGGTTTAAAACAAGATAAAAGTTTATTTCTCATGTGGCAACCTGAAGGTAGTGATCTAGAAAGGTCTATATTTCAGCTACTGGAAAGGGGAAAGGGAAATAGAGGGCATGCTGCCTTGTTTGTAGGTTTCATTGAGAAGTGCCACACATGACTTCAGCTCGTATGCCACTGGCCAGAGCTCAGTCAGAGGATCACACCTAGCTGCAAAGGAGTCTGAAATGCATCTTTGGTTGGGTGGCCAGGTTCCCAGCCAAAACCTGGGGGTTCCTTTACTAACCACAGACAGGAAGAATGGATATGAAGGAACAACTACAGTCATTGCCTAAGAATTACAATCCATTTTTATAGGTATAGAAAACTGAAGAACAGAGGATGTAAGTGACTTGTCTGTTATTGTGTAATCAATAACTACTAGGCTTGGTATGGAAGTTCTGGGTCTTTTGTTTGTTTTTTTTTTTTGACAAATCCAATGGTCTTCCCTTCTATGAAACTCTCCAGGTATAAAGTTATTCTCTTTTAAACAGTCTATAAAGGAAAATAGGATGTGGGTTTTCTATGTACTTCCTTATACTTCTCATTGTTAAGGATATTGTTCTTTTTTTTTTTTTTTTTTTGACAGGAGCCTCAAGCTGTCCCCCTGGGCAGAGTGCTGTGGCATCCCAGCTCACAGCAACCTCCAACTCCTGGGCTCAAGCGAGTCTCCTGCCTCTGCCTCCCAAGCAGCTGGGACCACAGGAGCCGGCCACAACGCCCGGCTATTTTTTGGTTACAGCCATCATTGTTGTTTGGCGGGCCCAGGCTGGATTCGAACCCGCCACCTTGGGTGTACATGGCTGGCGCCTTAGCCACTTGAGCCACAGGTGCCGAGCCAAGGATATTGTTCTAGGAGGAAATTAAGGTTCTATTTACTGCAGTTTCAACTCACTCTATTTTATTTAACCAACAATATATACATGTAGCATACAACATTAAAGGCTCACTGTCTGCTTTCTGTCCAGATCCTAAATTTTCATTTCTTTTCTTTGAGACAGAGTCTCACTATGTCCCCCTCAGTAGAGTGCTGTGGCATCACAGCTCACAGCAACCTCAAACTCTTGGGCTTAAGTTATTCTCTTGCCTCAGCCTCCCAAGTAGTTGGGAATACAGGCCCCTGCCACAATGTCAGCTATTTTTTTGTTGCAGTTGTCATTGTTGTTTAGCAGACCCAGGCTGGGCTCAAACCAGCCAGCCTACTCACTGAGCTGTGGGCACCAAGCCACAACCTAAATTTTCACTTGACCCTTGCAGGATCTTCTAAGTGTTCATAACATCCAGCAAATAGGATTCATCCATAGCTATGGAGCTAAGGAGATTAAAAATACTTAGATACTTTGAACCCATTCCAAATAATGCTTCCTTGTCAATATTTCAAAATGTGTGATCATTACTAGGATTGTGTTTTTTCAACATCAGTTGTTTGCCAAACTCTGTAGTAGTTTGTGTATAGGATGTCTGTGTGAAGGGGGGTGGGACACGAAACAGCAACACGACCAACCAAATCAAGGATCGCTTTCTTTCCAGCTGAGTTTTCCCTTTGGGGGCCAATAAAGGCCACAGTTAGGCAACATTAAAAAGTTAGGTACTCACAAGGCCAGGTGCAGTGGCTTGCACACTCTGGGGAGCCAACATGGGAAGATCCCTGGAGCTCAGGAGTTTGAGACCAGCCTAAACAAGAGTGAGACCCTGTCTCTACTAAAAATAGAAAAACTAGCCAACTGTGCTAGTGCTCACCTGTAGTTCCAACTACTCGGGAGGCTGAGGTAGGAGGATCACTTGAGCCCAAGAGTTTGCTGTAAGCTAGGCTGAGGCCATGGTGCTCTAGCTCAGGTGACAGAGCAAGACTCTGTCTCAAACAAAAAATTACCCACAAGAAGATAGTTTGAGAAAGAAGGAAATGGTTACATGCAAGGAAAATGAAAGATTGTGAGCTCCATTTAATATAAAAATAGATTTGGTTAAGAATGTATGATCTGGCTCGGCGCCTATAGCGCAACTGGCTAAGGCGCCAGCCACGTACACCTAAGGTGGCGGGTTTGAATCCCCAGCCCGGACCCGCCAAACAACAATGACGGCTACAACCAAAAAATAGCCAGGCGTTGTGGCGGGTGCCTGTGGTCCCAGCTACTTGGGAGGCGGAGGCAGGAGACTCGCTTGAGCCCAGGAGTTGGAGGTTGCTGTGAGCTGTAATGCCACGGCACTCTACCCAGGGGTACAGCTTGAGGCTCTGTCTCAAAAAAAAGAAAAAGAATGTATGGTCTGATATCGTGTTACCAACAAAACTGAACCCAATAATTTCTAAAAGTACATTTGAGTCATTTTTCAACCAATAGATCATAAATTTGGATTATTTGGTGAGATATCGACTTCTCAAAACTTTAATGAGGGGTATTGGATTCGATGATAGTCTTACCAAGCTACCAAAAATGAAAATAAAAGTAAAAATGAGAGGAAAAAAATCAGAAAACCTAAAACTAAGAAGCTTACTGAAATTCGATTGTGTGATGTTCACAGATGGTCATTCATTGATATATTCAATACTTTTCAGGCACATGTAAGAACTGTAAGGGAATTCAGCTTATCTTTACAACATTTTATGGTTTAAAATGTTGTTCATACAATTATTTCATTTGGTACAGGGATGAATAAGCTAGCAACTCTTCTCAGGAGCTCATGGTGTGGGAGGAGAGAGAAAGTGGCAACTAGTCATCAGGGAAGTTGCCAAGGAATTCAGAGAAGGGAGTAATGGTTTCCTCACTGGGGGAGAGGGAGGGAGTGTGCCTGAGATACACAAATACTTCTATCTCCACTGTAAACAGTCTGTTTCAAGTATAATCACTCTTCAACTGGATTACTGCAACAGCCTCCAAACTAGTCTTCACATGTGCCAGATACTGCCTGTGAGTGCTTATTCCAGTCCTGTCCTTTGATGTTTTCTTCTGTTTTGCAAAGGACTGGAAGCCTGGAAGCTCCATTTCTCAGACTCCCAGTTATTTTTCTGATTAGATTCTGCTACTAGGAAGCACTGGCTAGAAATTAGAATGGGCTTTTCTCTAATAACTCACTCTCAAAGTTAGGGGCTTAGGTAAGGACCTCTGCCTTTATGAACCTTTATTGAGCAAAGCTGGGTTTGCTTTTATGCACACAATGGCAGAGAAAACAAACAAAAACGGGTAAGCTGAAATGTGTCTTTCAGGTCTCTGAAAGACAAATTTACGCAGAGTGTAACAAAGGATTTTATACTTTGTCTTCCTTGACCATCAGATCTGAGCTGGCAACCAGTGCTTTACTTTTGTGTTCCCAAAGAAAAATAGCTAATAAGCAGATTGGCCAAAGCAAGGTGATACTAGTTGATTCAGCGTCTTTATGTGCCGTAGAGAAGAAGTCTTTCTTCCATGAAGACAAAGCCCTAGGTCAGGCTCACAGTTTGGCAAAGGGAGCACAGGCAGGAATTCAACCACTTCCTACCATTATCAGCCAACTGTATTTGTGCAGTGTGCAGTCTGCACCACCATACATGGCTGGCCAAGGCAACACCCTCAAACTCACTGCAGTTCGCCACTGGAAGCTTTGTTTCTACCATGGAAGGCTTTCCTTAGGACCATTACTGGTGCCATTTCATAGCTGCCCAGATACTCATTTCTCCACTTATTGACTCATTAAATATTATTTGATGCCTGTTATGTGCTTGGTTCTGTGCCAGGCTCTGTGGAAATCAATGGAAGCAGCAGACCTTAAGATGATCGCATTGCAGTGACCAGAGTTAGAGTCGAGGCTTCCGGAGAAGTTAACCTGGGCGTAACAGTGTTGGGGAAATGAGTTCTGTGGTCTAGTTTGGGATCACAGTCTTAGTCTCCCTTATCTTCCGGGACTTGCTCCCAGTTGTAACTTTCTTGGTCTGAGCTTTCTCATTGGTTGGGGGCTTGACCGCTGAAATTCAGATTAGGGATTTTAGAGGATAGACAGTTGCTCTTCTAGCCATTTAAATCCTGGGGGTAGGTTTTTCCCTGACTTACTGCTCCTTTTTCTGCCTTATTTTTCCTTTGCACACCCCAAGGCCTCATGGTTTTCTTCCGTTTCCACCACCTACAGCTTCTGAATGGCTTTGCTCTCCTTCCCTGACCTCATGAGGAACAGAGCACAGCTTGTGGCATCTTTAATCTTCTGACATTTCCGAGGAGCACAGGGAGGATTAAAATGTCCTTTTCTTCCCGCCTGCTCTTCATGACAACTGGAGACAGCACACAGGCGACCAGTGGGTCTTCTGTTGAAGAGAAAATGGAGGAAGAGATTCACAGGCAGGCTCCTGTAGGTTATCCCCCATGAAGCTCACAAGAAGCAGGTTGTCGGTGTGGTGCCCGTAGCACAGTGGTTATGGCGCCAGCCACATACACAGAGGGTGGTAGGTTCAACCCGGCCCTGGCCAGCAGGACAAGAATGACAACTGCAACCAAAAATAGCTGGGTGTTGTGGCAGGCACCTGTAGTCCTAGGTACTTGGGAGGCTGAGGCAAGAGAATTGCAATTGCTTAAGCCCAAGAGTTGGAGATTGCTGTGAGCTGTGATGCCATAGCACTCTACCCAGGGTGACATAGTTAGACTCTGTCTCAAAAAAAAAAAAAAAAAAGCAGGTTGTTGGGTATTGTCTCCCTTTTCTAACAAGGTAAGACACCTTTGGACCCATGACTAGCCACTCACAGGGCTGGAGTTGAACCCAGCCCCTGCTCCTATCATTACCTCACATGCTCACCCCTTCAGGAACTGAAGGCCCAAGTGGAAGAGGAGCTTTGTGATGATTATTATGGCTAATGTTTATTGAAGGCTTTCTACATACCTGGTGCAGCACACTAAATCC
The DNA here is from genome assembly GCF_000181295.1 of Otolemur garnettii. NCBI lineage: Eukaryota > Metazoa > Chordata > Mammalia > Primates > Galagidae > Otolemur > Otolemur garnettii. The sequence goes on along the minus strand of NW_003852402.1, from coordinate 26,211,123 downwards.
TCACAATGACCCAATGAGGTACACTCCACTATTAGCCCATTTTACAGATGAGGAAACTAAGGCACCAAGGACTTACTTCATTCACCCAACACCATATGGTTTTTAAGTGGTGGATGAAAGATACTAATATCCTGGCCTAGTCTCCAGAGCTTGGGTGCTAGGGTGAAGGGAGGAGACTTCGGAAGTATTCCTGTACCCCTGTTTGCCTCAAAATGATGCCCATCTGAGACAAGAGCCACCTCTGTGCAGCTACCAGATAATCCTGGGCTCCTGAGAACACAGAGAAAAGCAGGCTTTAGTGAGGTTGGGCTCATGTTATCCCTGGCTTTGGAGAGAGAGAGAGACTGATTATGGAAATTGATTCACGTGATTACGAAGGCCAAGAAATCTCCCAGGAAGTCTCCCCATCTGCCATCTGCAAGCTGGAGAACCCAGAAAGTGGATATTGTAACCCCCAGTTAAGTCTGAAGGCCTGAGAACCAGGAAGTCTCATGTCCAAGGGCAGGAGAAAATAAATGCCTCAGCTCAAAAAGAGAGCAAATTCACCTTTCCTCCATCTCTTTGCTCTATTCAAGCCCTAAAGAAATTGGATGATGTCCACCCACATTGGTAGGAATCATCTGCTTTGCTCACATCCTGACTCAAATGCTTGTCTCTTCCAGAAATACCTCCCAGGCATACCCAGAAATAATGTTTTACCAGCTATCTGGGTATCCTTTAGCCCAGTAAAGTTGACACATAAAATTAACATTTATGACTATCCAGGAAACCAGCCAGTTTCTTGATTTCTCCTAGGCATACCAGATGTAAAAGCCAGAATGTCAGTGACATGATTCGTGGGGCCCAATGCGAAATAGAAATACAGGTCTCCTTGTCCAAAAAGCAAGAAAAGAAAACCAGCAAACGTATTAAAATATAAAACAATTTCCTTTCTTTCTTTGAATTATTAGCATAAATCTTACCATTCCTCTTCATATTGTGCAAGGCCAGTTTCTAGATGCCAATATAAAAGCACTTAACTCTTATGTGGAATCGCAGAAATTGCACAATCTGTTTTTTGCAGTTCATACACACATGTGGGTCTCGTTCTTAACATAACAGTGGAAATGAAGCACAGAGCTAAACTAAGTCAGTTGTTTTTATTTCCCTTATTAATTCTGTGTGAGCTGGGTGTTTAATACATACCTGTAGTCTCAGCAACTTGGGAGGCCAGAGTGGGAGGATTACTTGGGCTCTGGAGTTCAAGTCCAGCCTGGGCAACATAGTGGGACCTGTCTATTAAAATTAGAAAACAAAATCCTCTGTGAGTGAGTGGTGAGGAACTTGGGCACACACATTGTGCATATCTCTTCTGCTCACACACTCCACTGCCTTGGGACTTCACTTAGAAAACACAAGTTCAAAGATAAAGTTATTCAGAAATTCAAGACAGTGACAGCAGAGCATTAAACCAAGCATGGGGCCTTCTGAGCTTCAGACTCATGAAGCCAGCCTTGTTGGAGGGGACAGTAAGGATTTACTGGACCTAAGTTCTTTGTTTTGGTGGGAATTCTGAGGCCAGATCAGAGTGAGGTGAGTCTTGAACCTGTATCGGAAATGAAAGATGTTCCTAATCACCCAACTCTAAAATTCAAAGCTAGAAAGGACATTAGAAGTTATTTATTAACTGGGTGTGGTTAGATAACCCAGTGGTTATCTAAAGTGGAAGTCCCTTTGGCAAACACTTTGCCAACCACATTTCATACTAAGAGGCAGCCACTACAGGGAATTTCTTGTATATTCTTCCAGGCTATTTAAAAACTACTTTTACTAATACTTGTAAGCATTATATTCACAAACAAGGCAGATATTTTTCTATGTAAGTTTATTTTTTCTTTTAAGATTTATACAGTGGTATCTTATAGTATTTATTATTATATAACTTGCTTTTATTCTCGTGCAGCCTTGTATTTTTGAGCTCTATCTATCTTAATATATAGGACTCATTTACTGTCCTGAACCGCCATATGCATTTTCTGAATATGCCAAATTTGGCTACTCACTACCTTGGTGAGTATGTGTTGTTTTTTGTTGTTCACTATAATAAAGAATGCTGCAATGAATTTTTTTTTTTTCCCGACACAAGGTCTTCCTCTGTAGCACAGATTGGAGTACAGGGGTGCAATCATAACTCACTGCAGTCTCAAACTCCTGGGTCCAAGTGTTACTGGACAAAGAGGGTCTGGACGCCTGTCACTGTCAGCCAATATGCAGAGATGGGGGATAGGTCCACCAAACTATTTGTCAGAAGGCCAGGATTCTGGAGAACAGTGAGAGTAGTCTCTCCAAGACTGTTCTGTTCTTCTGTTTCCAAAATTATGGTTTTAGACATTTAAGTTCAAAGTGAAGACCATGTTGACCCTTATCTTAAACAATAATTGGCAGAACCCATGACCCATAGTAAACAATAATCAGTATAACCTATAACCCAAAAGAACATTCCAATTCAAAAGTTAACTCCTAAATCAATCCACTTAAACTACTCAAGATAGGCATTTAGGGTGGGAGCTAAATTTGCAGAATAGTAAGAATGGGAGATAGGGGGTCAAGGTCAGGCAGACCTAAACCTACCAGACCAGACCAGCTGTGCCATGTCTGCCCTAGCCTGACAGACTCTACCTTACTCTCACTACGTGTGCTTTCACAAGCCATCAATCCTCCTTCCTCAGCCTCCCAAAGTGCTGGGATTACAGATACGAGCCACTGTCCTCAGCCTGCAATGAAGACTTTTGTGTGGGAGACGCCCTGTACCTGTGAGAGTTTCTCCAGGAGGGAATGTGCTGTCGGAAGGGACTGCAGCGATGTGCTCACCCACCAGCTGGGTAGAGAAGTTCTCAGGTCACTGCATCCCTCACTGGGGTGGATAATATTAGATTGCTTTCATTCTGGTCTCTCACAGTTGACTGTGAAAGCCTCTAGACTTGGACAAAAAACAGTTGTAGAACCCAGGATTCCCGATCAGCCCAGGGCTGGTAGTTGGTTTAAACATTAACCTTTCCCGCTATTTTCCCTCTACTTTTCACAACATTTTCAGAGGTATTTTAAGGTAAGTGACAATGCTATGGGCTTGAGTTGGGTTTTCTTTGCCCTGAAAATCTCCTGTATACATTTTTGATTTTCTATATATTTTGACATCTGACAAAACCTTTCTAGCTGGGGAGTGGCTGGGTTAGCCAATTCTTCCAGGCTGCAGAAGGCTCTGGCAGGAGCCTGCCTTTGGTATGCGGGCTAACCAGGGCAGGGTCACACCTTCTCTAAGAGACCTTTACAACCCGGGAAAGAACATTCAATTTACAATTGCCAAGATGCGGAAACAATCTAAATGCCCACCAACCCAGGAATGGATTAACAAGCTGTGGTACATGCACACCATGGAATACCATCCAGCCATAGAAAACAAACAAAAAAACCAAAAAAACGGTGACTTCACATCTTCTGCAACATCCTGGATGGAGTTGAAACAACTTCTTCTTGGTGAAGTATCATAAGAATGGAAAAGCAAATATCCAATGTACTCAATACTAATATGAAGCCAGTAGACAATGTAATGCATGCCCACAGAGGAGGAAAACTCAGTTCAGTTCCAGTTGGGGGAGGAGGAATGAAAGAGGGGGAGAGGTAGGGGGTGCACGGTGTGGGGGGTGTTTGGCACACTTTGCGGGACAGAACCACAAAAGGGACTCTACCTAACAAAAATGAATATTTTGTGTTTTGACCTGGCTGTTGGTGCTCTCACATGAACCTGAGAAAATAAATTCCTCTGCCCTAACCTTCCCAGGGCAATGGACCAGGCAACTAAGGACCACTCCTATAGTTTAGAGCTTACTGAAATTATCCAAACTAGCCAGTTGTAAAACCATTTTGCTTTTCCTCCCAAAACTTCAACAGGCACCAGACAGCTACCTAATATTCTCTAATTGCTCTCTTCTGCCCCTGGACTACCCTGGGTCTTTCTCATGTGGCCTTGCTTGGCATGGGGTGCCTTTGTCTCTAGGAACTGTGAATATAGTAACATTTGTTTCCCTGGGTCTCTCCTCAGTCTCCACTTGTGGCTGCACCTGACCGACCATCTCACAGTAGAAGATAAAACACCCCCAAGCCCAAGCCGGGTAGTGAGGGCACACAGCCAGTCTTAGCTTTTGTTGCAGAAGCCTGGTGGAAACTTGACTACTTATCTTGTGCTTTCCTAAGTGCATATGAGGACTTAGGGCACGGAGGTCAGGGGTGAAATTCTATATGGGTACTGTTATTTGGATAGGCTGGAGCACCTTAAGACAGGATTGGAAGTAAAATTCAAGAAGTAGTTGAATCAAAAAGGTTCCCTGGAAGAGACCCAGGATGTTACGAAGGCAATCAGGGAGAAAGATTGTTTGGACAGAAACGCTTGACAATTCATACTGAGAAAGTTGATGTGATTCTACCGTTATAATAATAGGGGGTGCCTTTTGGTAGGCCAGCATGCCTCTATGCAAATCGCTCATCATTCGACAGAACTCATTGTTCAAAGATAATATAAAAAGAAATCCTCCTTTATCTTTGTCCCAGGGGACTTCCCGGTGGCTGAAACGATAAGTATTCACAAAGGTTTATAAGCACGAATTAAAGTTTAGGCCTTTCCCCTGAGGACGGGGAGCCCTGGAATTCAGCCCTGCATTTATGAATAATGCAAAGAGACCCTCGGGGAAAGGGCCACTCAGGGGTGGATCTTTACCCAGCTACGATCCTTGATGCGCCCTCCTTTACTTAACCCAGACCTGGGTTTGTTTTCTCGCAAGCCAATTAACCTTTAAGATTTGCTGTCCTCATCTGAAGACGAGGATGATAATAATTCCGACTGCACAGGACTGTTGTGACTGCTGAATGAGATCATGCATTTGAAGAGTCCAGCATATCGGAGGCACTTGATAAATGCCAGCCCTTCTTATTCGTTTCCTCCCTCTCTGCATTCTGAAAAGGCTTTTTGTGGAGTGCCTCCTAATTGAGCTCACTGCATGTTGTCTGTTTATACAGTTTGCGGCTGTGTCCTTTCTAAGTGAATTTTCTCTTTCTCTGGCATCATAGATCTTACAGAGGAGACAATAATACCTCCCCCTGCTGCTTTATAGTGTATAAAATATGTCCACAGATCTTCTTTTAGGTGTCTTTGAATCCTCCACTCGCCCAACCCACAACTGAGTATGGACGGGGCAACTGTGAAATCTACCTTTCCTGATGGATGGGTCTTTGTGAGAAAGGCGAATCCCTCCAGAACTTACTTCAGTGATTAGAAATCGCAGAGCTTCACTTTGAAGAAAGAGCGCAGTGCCTTTTCAACATCCTGAAAGAAAGCCTCTCATCTTGAGACTTTTCAGGTTAAATACAAAATGATTATGAATCCCTCTTCATGGGAGCACTGAGGTAAAGTTAAAAAGTACCTGTGGCATACTGTTCTTTTTTGAGGAGGAGAACATAGGACCATGACCGCACGGCAGAGCTCATTGCTAAGCAACGGAACGACACAGGAGCAAGAATTCTTCTTTGTTCAGTATAATGAAGAATTATTAAATGCAAAGCACTTAATAAAATCTTACCTGCAACAATAATGCTCCTTACTTTCCAGAGCACTAATCAGCAGTTAGTAACTCATTTTCACGGGAGCCTCTGACAGCCGCGCACCATTCTATTTTCTAAATGAAACAGTTCATCGAAAAGGTTTCAGATCGTCAATTTTACGGAAGGCACCGGCGTGACATCTGGATTAGAATCACCAATCCCTGAGTTCTAGTTTTAGTCCGGAATTATAGAAATCCATCTCAAGCAATTTCAGTATGGATGCAAACATGCTATTTATTGGCATAATTTAAAATAGAGGTCCTCAGAGGCGGAGCATTTGGGAACCTGTTGGAAGTGCAAATCCTTGAGCCCATCCTTGTCTGCTGAGCCGCAGACTCTGGAGGTGTTTGCTGGTGAAAGGAGAGGTCCAGGGCGCTGCACCCCTCCTCCACCCAACCCAGGTGATTCCAAAGTAGTTTCAAGTTTGAGAATCACTGACTTAGAGGATGAGGATTATGGTAGAGCCACGCAAGGGTAGAGCGTGACGTCCAGTTTGGTCCTCCTGGACCATTTGAACCACTGTGGAACTGCTAACCCATTTTGAAATGGGGCAGAAATTTGCAGGTGTGACTTGGACAGTAAGCCAAGAGAAAACAGCGTGTAAAATGGAAGAGATGCTTCTCAGCAGAGTCCACTTACTTCCTGCCGAAATTGGAGCTGTCGGTAAATACCTTCTGGTTAATTTTAGATGTCTGCTGGACTGCATTAAGGAATTCCTGGAAACTATAAAGCATTAATTTACTGCATGGCTGGTGGGAATGCAAAATAATATGTCCCTTCTGGAAAGAAGTTTGGAGAACACTTAGGGAACTAAAAGTAGACCTGCCGTTCTATCCTACAATTCCTCTGCTAGGTATGCATCCAGATGACCAAAAATCACTTTACAACAAAGATATTTGCACAAGATTTTTTTTTTTTTTTTTTTTGAGACAGAGCCTCAAGCTGTCCCCCTGGGTAGAGTGCCGTGGCATTACAGCTCACAGCAACCTCCAACTCCTGGGCTCAAGCGAGTCTCCTGCCTCCGCCTCCCAAGTAGCTGGGACCACAGGCACCTGCCACAACGCCCGGCTATTTTTTTTATTTTTTGGTTGCAGCCGTTATTATTGTTTGGCGGGTCCGGGCTGGGGATTCAAACCCGCCACCTTAGGTGTACATGGCTGGCGCCCTAGCCGGTTGAGCCATAGGCGTTGAGCCTGCACAAGATTGTTTATTGCAGCCCAATTCATAATCGCCAAGTCATGGAAGCAGCCCAAGTGCCCATCGACCCCTAAATGGATGAACAAATTGTGGTATATGTACACCATGGAATATCATGCAGCTGTAAAAAGACAGAGACTTTATCTCTTTTATGTTTACATGGATGGAGCTGGATCATATTCTTCTTAGTGAAGTATCTCAAGAATGGAAAAAAATACCCAATGTACTCAATATTATAATGAAACCAATATATAATCATCCACACTTTCATATGAAAGCTATAACACAATTATAGCCCAGAAAGAAGGAGAGAAGAGGTGGGGAAGGGATAGGGAGGGGGTGGATGGGTGGCGGGACGGTCATTGGTGGAACCTCACCTACTATGCGTATTGCAAGGGTACATGTCAAATATATTCACAGTCAAGTATAAATGTCTAAACACAACAAATAAGTAGGTGAATGCTATATCAACCAGTTTGATGTAAACATTCCAAATGGTCTATAAAATTAGTACATTGTACCCCATAAATGCAGATTATGGAGACCATAATAATAAACCCTATCAATGCAGATCCCCCTAATAAAAAGAAATAAAGCATTAAGTTAGGGGGTGTCTGTGAGGACATGTCCAGAGGGGATTATTAGCTGGTAAGCCTGAGTGGACCAGGTGGGAAAGATCTGTGTGTGAACAGGCACCTCTGTTCAGCTGGTGGCACAGAGGGAACAAAAACAGAAAAAGGGCAAATATGCATATCTATCTGCTAGGTGGGATAAACTCTTCCTCTCCTGTCCTTGGACAACTCCAGAGTCCCTGCCTTTGGACTTCAGGACTTACGCAACCAGCCTCCTGAGTTGTGGGACCTTCATCCTCAGGCTGAGTGTGACCCGATCGGCTCCCCTGGTTCTAAAGCCTGTCAACTTGGTCTGAGCTGTGCTACCAGCATCGCAGGGTCTCCGTCTTACAGATGGCCTGTCATGGGGCTTCTCAGTCTCTCTAATTGCGTGAGCTGATTCCCCTGACAACCCCCCTTTCATGTATCTTTATCTGTCTCCTATTTGTTCTGTTTCTCTGGAGAACCCAAAACATCTTCCAATTGTCTCCATACAATAGAAAAAGGGCACTCCTTAACATGGTAATTTGTCTATCTGGCATTCACTGGGTGACTCCTATGGGCCTGGCATCATGGTGCACCTTGCAAACAACTGTTTGTTATAAACATACGGTATTTTGCCCAGTCAGCTGTCATGGGCTTGTGCAGAATGAAGGAGAGAGACTTTTTTTTTTTCTTGAGACACAATCTCACCCTGTTTGCTCAAGCTACAGTACGGTGGCATCAGCCTAGCTCACAGCAACCTCAGTTCCTGGGTTCAAGCTATTCTTTTGCCTCAGCCTCCCAAATAGCTGGGACTACAGGCACCTGCCACCTCTCCTTCTATTTTTAGGAGAGACATGGTCTCGCTTTTGCTCAGGCTGTTCTTGAACTCCTGAGCTCAAGGGATCCTCCCACGGTGGCTTCTCAGAGTTCTAGGATTACATGCATGAGCCACTGGCCGAGAGAGATAGTTCTTGAAGTTTAGAAATTAAACATATCAGAATAATAGAAAACAGGAATATAAATAGATAAAGCTGTCAAAATAGGGTTAATGACATTTCTGTATCTGTATCTCATTGAGAGGTGGAGTCTATTTCCCTCCCCCTTGTCTGGGCTTATGACTGCTCTAACCAGTACAGCGTTTAATCAGCACAACCTGCAAAGTTGTGATATATTACGATTAAATGGTGGTTGTTTTAACTTACTACATTTTGGGGCACTTTGTTGTGCAGTACCAGGTAACTCTACACTTTGAACTATGGCTGGCAGCTGGAACGTGCTCTGACCTCTGTAAAGAGAAGTCAGACAAGGACCCACATAGAGCTATAAGGTATGAGAAAGAAGAGCAGAACCAGGTCAGTGAAGAAGAAGACCACAATCAAAGGGGCCACACCTGAGCCAGGGCATCCCCAAAAGCCCTCTGAGGAGGCACAGGGAGTCAACACCTGAATTGCATTATTGTTATATCCATACAGCAACGTGGTTCAGAACTCAGGGTCTGTGGTCAGGCCCAACTTGGGTTATAGCCCAGTGCTGTCATTCCTGGCTATATCCTTAGAAGATATTTTGCTAAGCTCTAATTTACTCTAGGGGATATAGGAGTACTTGCCTGTTGTAAGGATTAAATGAGATAGTCCACATAGAAATGCCTTATAACAGTGGCTGGCTATGCAGGTTCTGGGTCTGCTTGTCCTTGAATCTGTTTCTTATCTATCTTCCCCCTGCCCTGCTCTGCACACTGAGTGTCTTGGGCTTTTGTGCTATCTGACTTCCTGTTGGTTAAGCCAGCAGGAAGCAATGGCAAAAGAGTGGAGAGCCAAGGAAGACAGGAAGCTGTTGCATGCCTAATCTCATCTAGCCTTTTGTTGTTCATTTTGTATTTTTTGTTTTGAGTCTTTTTCCTCACTAACCTTTTGTCTAAGGGCATGATCTGTTGCATGTCCTGGCTTTATGCAGGGTGGTCTCCAATTCAGCTTCCCATCCCGTGTGGGTCCAAGCCTTTGTCTCTAGCCTTGCCCACCCCTCTACCCAACCCTGCTGAATTTCTAGCTCTGTAATCTGTAGGTGGGTACACCAGATGCTACAGGACTTATTCACCTCCCTGGACTCGCGTACCTGCTGGAGTTCATGGCCTCAGAGCAATCTCCTTATTTTTCTATAGGTTCCTCAATTCATAAAAGAATAACTCTTATTATATTTTATCTTCCATTTTTAACATTGTAAAGCATTAGGTTTCAGGATCTCTCACCTACCATGTTGCCAGAAATGTCAAAACTCTAATGTTAAATTGTTGAATTTTGGGTGACACAGTTCTTATGTAAAACTCTCTCTTGGATTTCAGGCCATTGAATGTCCTTGTCCTCCAGACACCAAATGCCATGTGCTTTCCCTAGTCATTAAGACAGCCAAAAAATTCTTCACATATTTCTAAATGTTAGTACTTTCTGTTGAAAACCAAGAGGGGAAAAAAAGTAGTCACTGAGAGTGTTCATCGGCAAGGCATTTACTATCTGGATGTGCCATATGTTACAGTTGCCTCTGCGATGATGAATTTTTGAAGAGATTATTTATGAAGACTATGTAGTAATTTCTTTGGTTTTAGTTTTCCTGGAGATATTCCTAAGTGAAATGATGTCTGTAGCTTATCGTATGGGAGACTGGTAACCTTGACAAGTGTTAAATAAAATAAAATATAAAGTCTAGGAAAAATGTGTGCACACCAATATCATACACGTGGCATCATTTTAAAAGTTTGAAATCAGGTAAAATGGTTGAATAACTATGGCGGAGTTTCAGACTGAGGACCAATCTGGAAACAATGTAGTTTCACTGTGATTGTGGCCCTGCCCTCACAAGGCACTTTCCCTCTCCGTGCCTCATTTGTTTACTCTTGTGAAATCAGGGCACATTTGTTAGTTCCTTTCCATTTCCAGAATTCTGTGATTGCGTGATATTGCACGCTCTGTGTAATAGTTTTTATTTTTATCAGAGAGATATCATGTGCGCTCGCTCGCTTGATCCTTTTAAGAACCCAACTCTTCTATATATATGGAAAAAAAAAGTTTGTTAAGAAGTATTAACCAGAAAACATGTAATAATCATTGTATGGGTTCAGCAGAATGTTCAGACATTTGATAATTAAGTTTAAAAAATGCCGTTTGGGGGTAGGGTATGGTGATTCACACCTGTAATCCTAGCGCTCTGGGGGCCAAGATGGGTAGATTGCTTGAGCTCAGGAGTTCGAGACCAGCCTGAGCAAGAGCAAGAGCAAGAACCCATCTCTACTAAAAATAGATAAACTAGCTGGGCACCATGGTGGATGCCTGGAGTCCCAGCTACTCAGGAGCTGAGGCCAGAAGATCATTTGAGTCCAAGAGTTTGAGTTTGCTGTGAGCTATGATGATACCATAGCACTTAGCTCCAAGGGAACAGATTGAGACTCTGTCTCAGAAAAAAAATGCTGTTTGGATAATGTCCTGCTGTGTTCACAGCTTGTGCATCATGGGAAGACTGGTCTTAAATAGCCAACAGGAATCAGGTGTCTGGTTTTGGAAACATTAGGCTTGAGTGGCGTATTGAACCCCAGTGGTGATCTCAAGTAGACAGCTGGATACACGAGGTCAGAGCTAAACATTTGAGAGATTTCTGCCATTAGGTAATATTTAAAGGAGTCAGCTGGATCAGACATTTAGGGAAAAGAGTGCAGTTAGAAAAAAGAAGAATTTCTAGGAGTTTTTAAAAAATATCCAGTACCTGGAACTCATAACCTTTACAGTAATAAAATATAACCCTTGTGGGACTGGCCAACTACAAATAAATGAATGGGCATTTTTGACCTTTTCACATGCTTCGGTTTTTGTAAATGTGAATCAAAGTAACCCTTCTTGTAACACACGGGCCTTACTACCAGTTCTCATTCGTTGGCCTCACATTTTTGAGTACCTACTGCAAGGCACCATATTAAGCACTGTGTGTAAAACAAAAGCAATAGGACAGTCATATTGTCAGCCAAACATTTATTGAGCATTTGCTGTGTGTGCAGTATTAGATTATTCGGGTAGAGACCACAGAAAAGGAAAATTAGTTCTCCGTCCCAGGGAAAACCAGCCTAATTGGGGAGGGAGAACAAATCACTCCAAAGACTGATGTTTTCAGGCCACTGCGAGAAATCCATGTGGACAACATGGATTTGCTAAGGGAGGCCACAGTCTGCCACTTCTGTCTCTTCCCTCCCTTCTCCTTCTAGATGGTGGGAGAGCTGCTCTGGGTAAAGAGAAACACATTTCAGCTCGTATCATATTGCTAATCAACTGCTACTCCAAGCATCCCAGCATCCACATTCCTATAATCTGAGAAGAAGAAACATACAGAATCCATCAGCACTTTTAATGGCTCATTTTTTTCCCTCTTGTTAAATCAAACACCGTCTCTGCTTTGCCTTAATATCCATTATTTGTTAAAAATTCTAGGCTTCCTGTATAGCTGGTTTGTGAATGGGAAGCCTGCCCTCTTGTCAGCACAAATGAGAAGGAAGGGAAGTGTCCTCTTCTGGGCTCCTGGATGTTATTTGCTTTATTAAGATGCAACTGAAGCTTTTGGTGGATTGTTGTCAGAAAGAACAGCCTAGCATCAATTACGCTAAAACCCAGATCGTTATATTTAGCTGTCATTGTCTAGGTTTTAAATGGAGTTTATTAAATAACCCCGATAAAAGCCTAGTTCATTCAGCTACTTGGTACATTTGCTAATAAGTCATCCTGGCAGACCCATGATGTTGTAATTCTGTTTGGAAAGAAATTCTCAATAGAGTTCATGGTGAAGTTCTTCTGTCGTCAACGTGGCCAAGTGGTAATGGAAATACTCAGGGATGTTTATTTTTTGGGGGGCAGGTAGGATGTTTCAAATAATTTCTTTATGATTCATGATGTCAAATTCTATGGTGTCCAAATACTTGAGCATATTCTTAAACGGTTTCAAATATTTTTGTGTTGCTCATTGAGAAACATCTTGGCCCTCTTTTCTGGTACCTGGGCAGCCTGCCTCTGTTTCTGTGTCATTTTGCCTGAATGAGAATGGAGGGTCAGCCTCTAATTTGTCTGCCGCAAAGTGTGGTCAGTCCCATTTATGTCTGAAGAGCATGGACTTCTCTTCTATTCATGGCATGTGGAGTTAGCCCAGTAGATGTTCAGCAGAGAATTCAGCTATTAAACTTGGCCATCCAGAATACTTCCATTTGTCACTCAGTACTTGAGAGACTAAATGGCATGCATTTACTATTTTCTTTCAGTTAGTGCATAGAGTTGTACTACCAGGTCACTGCCTGGACTGCGTTACCCTGGGCTTTGTATTAGGTTAATGCCAGAAATGTCATTTGAAGAACATTTTCGTGTCTTATGCACAAGAAAATCACAGTATGGGAGTATTAACTCATTCATGTTCTTTATGTAAAGAACACACGATAAATTCTTGCTTAAAATCAGTGCCCGGGCAGTGCCTGTGAGAATGGGGCAGCGCCTGTGGCTCAAAGGAGTAGGGCACCGGCCCCGTATGCTGGAGGTGGTGGGTTCAAACCCAGCCCCAGCCAAAAAATAAAAAAATAAAAATAAAAAATAAAAAATCAGTGCCAGAGAAATGTCAACTCCTTTAGATGACTAAATGTATTTATTTTCTTTCTTTGAGATACGAGACCTGTACAACCCATATGGTGGGTACTCTTTTCTCTGTGAATGCCAAGAAACAAAGAACTTATTTGACCATGTCCTAATATCTTTAGGTATCCTAATTCTTTAAATTCTTTAAATTCTTTAAATTCTTTTTTTTTCTGAGACAGAGTCTCAAGCTGTCACCCTGAGTCGAGTGCTGTGGTGTCACTGCTCACAGCAACCTCAAACTCTTGGGCTTAAGCAATTCTCTTGCTTTAGCCTCCCAAGTAGCTGGGACTACAGGTACTGGCCACAGCGCCTGGCTATTTTTTGGTTGTAGTTGTTTAGCTGTTGTTTAGCAGGCCAGGACTGGGTTCGAACCCTTGGTATATGTGGCTGGCACTATAACTACTGTGCTACAGGCGCCAAGCCTTAAATTCTTAAAGAGCTTTTCTAGCCATCCTTTAAATGTGTGTAGTACAGTTCTGTAACTATTGCAAGTATTTTTGAAGAAAAATAAGAACGGTCATCTCCTCAGAGGCTTTCATTTAAGACTTGATGAAAATCAGTTCCCGTCTCCCAGCCCCTGACCAGTTTTCTTAAGCAAAGCGCTTTTCCTTCAATCCACTCACAACAATTTGTAATAATTACCTTGTAATGATTACTTTCTTTTTTCCTTGTTTTTGGTTATCTCCTCCACTGGACTCCAAGCTCCATGAAGACAGAGACTGTATCTTTCTTTCAGGAGATTATACCCAGCTAACCCTAGCATGTAATCAATGCTTAATTAAAAACGTTTTGCTGTCCTTTATGAATAACTGTAATAATTCTAGTATTTGTCAATCACTAAAGTCCTAAAGCATAACGTTGCGAACTTCTAGAATTCTTGGAGTATTAAATCAGTATGTGATAATTTGCATAACAATGTATTTGGCTCTTTTAAAAGATCTGCAACTTAGGTTTTTGTAGTAGTCTCAGGATTTCACAATAAGCAATGATTAATCTAAGATGAAATAGCAGAGAATTTAAAGAAATTATTAGAATTCATAACTTAGTAAAATAATTATTAATTAGTGCAGATGATGCAGTTAATATTATCTAAAGCATAATATCTCACTACAAGTTACAAAGAAAGAGGAAACACTGGGATATTCCAGAGGTTTTTTGTTGAGGATTTACAGTCACAAGAATAGATGTCTAGGCTCGGCTCCCTCCTGTGGCTCAAGCGGCTAAGGCGCCAGCCACATACACCTGAGCTGGCGGGTTCGAATCCAGCCCCCGCCTGCCAAACAACAATGATGGCTGCAACCAAAAAACAGTGGGGTGTTGTGATGGGCGCCTGTAGTCCCAGCTACTTGGGAGGCAGAGGCAGGAGAATTGCTTGAGCCCAGGAGTTGGAGGTTGCTGTGAGCTGTGATGCCACAGCACTCTACCCAGGGCGATAGCTAAAAGCTCTGTCTCAAAAAAAAAAAAAAAAAAAAAAAAAGAATATGTGTCTATATTTCTTTTGACAAATTCTGGCATTATCTTTTTTGGGGAGCATGGTACGGGGAAATGAGACCACCTGGGATATGTCACAAAAATAGCTAAAATGAAATGGGGAGTAAGAATTTAGGGCCAGAAGTTTTCAGCTCTCCCTGATCATGGAAAAGTCCTTCCTAGCCTTCCTTTCCTCCTTTTTTCCTTCTCCCATCCTCCCTGTCTGGTTCCTTCCTTTCCATAAGCTGTCGCATCTCCATAGTCTCCTCCAATCTGTGACAATTTCTCAGTCTTTTCTTGTTTCTCGTGACCTTGACACTTTTTTTGTGATATAACATTTTTTTATTAAATCATAGCTGTGTACGTTAATGCCATCATGGGGTACAATGTGCTGGGTTTATATACAATTTGAAATGTTTTCATCAGACTGGTTAACCTAGCCTTCACCGCATTTTCTTAGACATTGTGTTAAGACATTTATATTCTGCACCTAGTAAATTTCACATGTAGCTTATAAGATGCACTGACCTTGACACTTTTGAAGAGTACTCGTCAGATATTTTGTAGCATGACTCTCTACTTGAGTTTGATGTTTCCTTATGGAAAGACTAAGGGAATGAATGTGGGGGAAGAGTATCACGAAGGAGTTATGCTCTACTTATCCTATCTTATTGGAGCCTGTGATACATCCACAACTTACTACTGGTGATGTTTAACCTCCATCACTTGGTTAAGGTGATATCTGCCAGGTTTCTCTCCTGCAAAGTCTTTTTTCTTTCTTTTTATACTTTATTAGTTAGATGTAGCTGCTTTTCTTTCTCTTCCTTCCTTCCTTCCCTCCCTTTCCTTCTTTCTTTCTAAGAGATGTTTTATTTCCAAACTTATAGGACTTACAAAAGCTACCCTTTTGTTAAAATTCCTAATTTTATTGTATGATGATAGAACACATAGTTTGTATGCAATTGATTCTTTGGAATTCATTGAAGTTTCTTTGCGACTTAATTCATGATTTATTTTTATGAAGGTTTTAAGTATGCTTGAAAAGAGTCTGTTTTCCCCCATGACTTAATTTCTACATCAACGAAACAGGAAGAACCGAAAACACCCAACTCCTTTTATTTGTCTTTTGAAGGTTGCAAAACCAAAGACCACATAGAAAGGCAGAAAAATACATTTGTTCTTTTTTACTCTTTTTGGGGGAAAACTTGCATGGGTCTATCTTGACACAAGTAAACATGCTAGGGGAGAGAGAGAAAAAGGAAAATATTTGTCCTTCTTGAAATTAGATTTGTTACCACTGGGTAACAGGTGCTTAATCCTCTATGGGGGCACAATTCCAGCCTCCAGAGAGGAACTGGCCAGAGCGGAGGAGTTACCACCTGTGAGAGAGATTTTGATCTCTGTTTGGTTCTTTCAAGACCCTCTGTCCTTAGATATTTGTGCAAGTGGAACTGACCCTTTGGTGTGCCAACAAGAAAGCTATATGCTGACGTGGTTTGGTGGTCCTGGAACAGGCTGGTTGATGGCAGTTGCCTAGTCAATCAGAGCCACCCTGATCACTGCAGGAGGCAGCATGGACACCACAGGAAGAAGAATTTGCAGTCAAAGGCTTCATCCTATGGATGCAAGTCAGCCCTCAGGCTGCTGGCCACGAGGATGCCTCGCCCTTGGTGACTGCACTAACTCTTCTCACGCTGCCTCTTGTCCTCATTTCTTCTCTTCTTTGAACCTCATGGAGCTTACTATTGCTCTCCACCTCCTCCTGGACACCATTAGCAAGGCTCACCTGCTGGTTCTAAGATCTCAAACCTTTTTCAAATTTTATCCAAAAAATGTTACATTTTAGAGGGGTGTTTACTGTACTATTTATCTCAACTTTTCTATATGTTGGAAAATTATCAAAGTTTACATTGGAAAAAATACACTTTATTTTTCCTCTCCAAAAAGGTGGTACCGATTGAGTATCCCTGATCCAAAATGCTTGGGATGAGAATGTTTCAGATTAAAAGATTTGGGGGATTTCGGAATGCTTATAGATCTCTTGGGGGATGCGACCCATGCCTACACATGAAATTCATTTGTATTTCATATAGACCTTACACACATAGCCTGAAGATCATTTCATATGACATCTTAAATAATTTTGTGAATGAAACAAAGGTTTGGCTGTGTTTCGACTGTGACCCAGCATGTGCGATCAGGTTTGGAACCTCCCGCTGGTGAGCGCTCAAAAAGTTTCAGCTTCTGGAGCATTTCTGGCTTCACATATGTTGGGATGCTCCATTTATAATCCTCAACCACCAGTGGTGTTGCAGGAGGTCTGCATTTTATCTGGATGAAGATAGAAAATGTTGCTAACACTTGTCCACACAGTAGGGAAACCTTACAGAGAAAAGGACAATTTTACAGCAAAAGAGGTAGAGGGAGGGAGTAAAGAGAGTGACTGGAACTGAAGAGTGGGAGGTGACAACAGGGTGATTTGCCAATATTACTTAGCTGTCATTGGCACCACAGACTCTCATCAGACGGGAGGGTGTGATGTACCAGAAGGAGCATGAAATCAGAGGAGCCTTGTGAGAATTCAAATTTTGCTCTACGTTAGCTGGGAGATTTTGGCTAAAACAATTGGCCACAGTCTTTACATATGCCAAATGCTAACACGATCATGCTTTGCTTAAAGAAGGGTGTACATTCAGAGAAATACACTGTTGTAGGAACAAAATAAGAGTGTATTTCCACAAACCTAGATGGTATAGCCTACTGCATCCCTAGGCTACATGGTATATAGCCTATTGCTCTGACCACTGTCACACACACAGTCCATTATTCATTTTGCAGGGCATGACTGTAATAGTGATGCTTGCCACATATGTAAAAATACTGTCACTAATAGTGTAATGAAAGGGTAGAGTGGCCTAGTAAGACTGTCAAGCGGAAAACATTGTTAGAAGGCTTTGGGGAGGAAGTTACTTTGATTTACTTACAAAGATATTTTCACCTTCCACCAGAGATGCTGGTCGTGCTACTCTTTGGGGGAAATAATGATATTTGAGGAGATTTTATTTTTCTGGACTGTCAACCAATTTTTAGCAGGCATATGACTTTCTGTATATAGCATCTTAAAATTGATTTTAAGATGAATCAATGAATGTATTTACTGGTCAGCCGCCTCATTTCACAAGGGAATTTGAGGAAGGACATTCAGTTTGACATTTTGTCTTGCTTTCCAAATTGAAAATATGGTAGACTGGCCTTCAGCATCAGCCCTTCCTTATTTTTAGTATACTCCCACTCTTAAGTTCCAGTTCCAGTTCTGTGTTTCAGAAGTGGGAAGACTGCAAACTACATGCCCTCGTCACCCTGGTTGCTAATGTTCTGCCTGCAAAATTGCGTGCAGCAGAGTAAGATTTCCGGGTGCTGTTTTGCTGCTGCTGCTGGCAAATACATGTACAGCCGTGGAGACTAAGGTTTTTCTGTGGCAGCGTTCCAATGTCCAGCTCATTGCCTTGATGCTGTTAAAAGGAGCTTGGGGATGAGGAACAGACTCCGTCTTCCTGATTGTGGCCAGGGGAGTGATCCTTGGACTTTCAGCCCTTCTCCAGGCTTACAGTGATTTCGAATGTCTTCAATTCCCTCTAACTAATCCCTTTCTGTTTAGAGCAGCCAGTTAGGTGCAGCAGAAGAATCCTGACAGACTAACTTGGAAACCCTTTGTGGGCAGGAATGCTTGATGCAAAAAAAAAGACTTTTAGTGGAAGGAAACAGACGATAAACAAATGAATCAAGGAAAGTTTGAGTAAGATGGTGATACATGCTATTAATAAACATAAAGCTGGTAAAGGGGGTGAAAAGTGTAGCAGATGAATACAGAGGTGATGCCATTTTTTAAAGACTAATGTAGGGCAGCACCCGTGGCTCAAAGGAGTAGGGCGCTGGCCCTGTATGCCAGAGGTGGCAGGTTCAAACCCAGCCCTGGCCAAAAACTGCAAATAAAATAAAATAAAATAAATATATAAAGACTAATGTAAGGGAAGGCTGACCTCTACTAGGGTAACCTTTGACCTGCCTGTCTATTATGTCAATTATGTGCAAGGCCCTGGTGGAGTTACTGTGTTAAGATGCAATGATCCAATTAATTACTCTTTCTCCTTAATTTTTTAAAAAAATCTGTGTCTTTTTTAAAAGTTTAAAAATATTATTGAGGTCCAAATGTTTTTGTTACATGTATACCTTTTATAATGCTCAAGTTGGGGCTTTTAAGTTCTGTCCATCATCAGAATAGTTCATAGGTAGGTTTTTGCCCCTCACCCTTTTCCTCCCCCTCTTTTTGATTTTGTATGACCTATACATCTCCGTGTGTGTGTGTGTGTGTGTGGTGCATCAATTAGCTTCCAATTATTAGAGGGTACATGTGGTGTTTGTTTTCCCATTCCTGAGCTACTTCATTTAAATAGTCTCCATTTCCATTCAAATTGTGGAAAAAGATATTATTTCATTCCTTTTTAATGACTAATACTGTTAGGTAATTGCCCCAGAAAAGCCCCTCCCCAAAAAGTCCTTGTCCCAGAAAGCCCATCTCCCAGTCCCCAAAACTTATCTCATTACCCTCTAAAAGTTAAAACTTGTGACCTGCCCCTAACAGCTCTTCATTGGTTATTCTACCATTCCATCATCATTCTAAGCCTTCCCTTAACCAAACCTATATAAGAACATGCTTTCTTTCATTCTTTCTCTTCTTCCTTTTTCCTTGGTGCTGCTCTGCAGTCTCCATCCCCCACCAATAAAACCTTTCGTTTAAGCCTTGGTGGTCTGTGAAATCTCTGGGTGGAGTGCCTCTCTTTCAAATACTCCATGGTGTGTATGTATCACACACACACATACTTCAACCACATTTTCTTAATTCACTCATGAATTGTTGGGCACTTAGGTTGATTCAACATCTTTGCAATTGTGAATTGTGCTGCAATAAACACTCAAGTGCAGGTATCTTTTTTGATAAAACGACTTCCTTTCCTTTGGGCTGGGTAGTGGGTCAAATGATAAGCCTACTATGATTTCTTTGAGGCATCTCTATCCTGTTTTCAGTACAGGTTATTCTAACATACAGTCCCATCACAGTATATAAACGTTCTTTTTTCTCTGCATCCAAGCAGGGAGACTTTTTAATTATAGCCATTTTAAAAGGGGTCAGGCGACATCTTCTTTTCTTAAATTTATTTTTTTAAGCCTAGGCAAGCAGGTGGAGTTAAGGTGTTATCTTATTGTAGTTTTAATTTGCATTTCCCTGGTAATTAGTGATGTTTAGCATTTCTTCATATGTTTATTGGCCATTTGTCTATCTTAAAAACCAATTACCTCCTGTGTTGAGATCATCCTAAGCAACGCCGTCTTCTATCTCCAGGCGGTTGCATTGTTTGCCCACTGCAAACATGGCGAAAAAAACTTCATTTTGACCCCTGAGCGGCCAATAAAAAGGCTACGGCACTTCCTGTGTTTGCCCTTAACAAAGATGGCGACACCACTTCCTGTTTAGAGGTTTCGCCTTCAACAAAGATGGTGCTCATGGTACAAGTTTCCTAACAGTCTGGATTCCGGTTGCAGTTTTTAACCCCCCCCTCCCCAAGATACGTGTTTGCAGACGTAAGTAACAGGAGTCCATCTTTTCTCGAAAGTCCCGCTCTGTGGCGTCTGAGACCTGGGCCCTGTGTGGCTTCCCCGCCCCCCAACTTGCAACATTCCAAGCCCCGCCAGGGTTGGGGTAGCGGTGGCAGCGCCGACAGCCGGCCCTCCCTTCGGTCCGCTCTGAAGATCATTCCCAGCAGCCCCTGTTTAGCTGGTCAAGTTGCCCCAGAAGTTGTTGTTCTTCCACTTTGTGATACGACACGGATTTCAGTTGCCGAGGCAGGGGATATTTTTTTAAAGTTCCAACCGGGTGTTCACAGCCAAACGCGGACACCCTCTTCCTCACTTTACAGAGTGCTGCGGGGGTGGGTGGTCGAGCGTCCCCGGCTGTGACTTCCCCCTCCGCCGCCCCTGCCCTTCCCTGCTATTTAACCTTCATTGTCCCCACACAACCACCCAACAGCTCACTGGTGCGGGGGTGGTGGAACTGTGCTTTCAAATCGTGCTACTGACCAGTGCTGGGGTGTGAGATTTTTTTTTTTTTAAAGAAAAAAATCCCATTAAATGTCCCATGCATGTGTGATGGAGATTCCGAATTCTTGGTGGGTGGGAATGGAGTCTGTGACTGTATTGTGTAATATAAGATTTATTGTAGACCAGGTACAGCGCTTAGTATTTTTTTTTTTTTTTGAAGGTGATGGTGTAGAAGACTTTTCTTGGTGAAAAAGATCTTTAAGCTTCCTACCTGTGGTTTCTGCCCCCCACTTCTCTTGCTGATCAGGTTCTGCCAATGTCCATGGTGGAAGGGCAGCTGCCTCCATATTGGGGCGGTTTCTGCGGGGGTGGTAGTGGGGTAGTTCTGACGAAGACAGGGTTAAAATATAACCAGTGTTTCTTCAACATGTTTTTTTTGAGACAGAGCCTCAAGCTGTCCCCCTGGGTAGAGTGCCGTGGCTTCACAGCTCACAGCAACCTCCAACTCCTGGGCTCAAGCGAGTCTCCTGCCTCCGCCTCCCAAGTAGCTGGGACCACAGGC
>NW_003852402.1:26165980-26189164 GCF_000181295.1 Otolemur garnettii | reverse complement strand
AGCAACCTCCAACTCCTGGGCTCAAGCGAGTCTCCTGCCTCAGCCTCCCAGTAGCTGGGACCACAGGCGCCCGCCACAACGCCCGGCTATTTTTTCGTTGCAGCCATCATTGTTGTTTGGCGGGCCCAGGCTGGATTCCAACCCGCCACCTTAGGTATAGGTGACTGGCGCCTTAGCCACTCAAGCCACAGGCGCTGAGCCAAACCATGATTTTAAAGTAGAGTCTCCAACACCCTCCCTAACCCCGCAAATCTCTTTACTGAACAAGGAATTGATGTAGGGCCCCATTGTGTGAAAAGCAAAACCAGAAAAGATGATTCATCTTCAGTGTTCATTATGTTCAGAAACATTGAGATTAACTTGGCTTGACGGCCACATGTTGAACACTGTGAACACTGTGGCCTGGCACTCTGCTAAGGTTCCAAGATGTGCCTGACCTTAAGGAGGGTACATTGCAGCGACACTATCTTTAGGGGCACTCAGCATTCCTGTAATCTGAGCCGTGATTGTGTCTCTTTCCAGGGAGAAATGGACTCCAGAGACAAGCAAGTGCTTCGCTCACTTCGCCTGGAGCTGGGTGCAGAGGTATTGGTGGAGGGTCTGGTTCTTCAGTACCTTTACCAGGAAGGAATCTTGACTGAAAACCACGTTCAAGAAATCAAAGCTCAAGCCACAGGGCTCCGGAAAACAATGCTGCTGCTAGATATCCTGCCTTCCAGGGGTCCCAAAGCATTTGACACATTCCTAGATTCCCTGCAGGAATTTCCCTGGGTAAGAGAGAAGCTGGAGAAGGCAAGAGAAGAAGTCGTAGTGGAGCTGCCTGCAGGTAGGCCTCCCAAAGATCGCTTCAGACCAGCTCCAACATGTTGGAACTTTGCCCTCTGGATTTGAGGTTGGTGTTTGAGGCAGGGCAAGGGTCAGTGGTTGATGAAAACCCGTAAGGAGTTAGGACTGAAGGGCTGCGGTGTTGGAGGAACAGGAGGAGGAGGTGGCATTAGGAAGTGCAGGAAGGTAAGGAAGAATGAACCAGGACTGGGAGCTCAGAGAGTGCATTTAGCAATGCTTCCAGGGAAACTTGGCATGTCACTTGGGAGGCATGTTCTCATGAGAGAGCCAGGTCATATCTCAGCCCTTGGCATCACGAGCCATTTGGAAAGTGCAGATGGGAAAGCAGGCATTCAGCCTACTGACAACTGATTTGTGAGGTGCCAGAGCTACCAGCTGGAAAAGGTCAAATTCACAGAGGAGCAGACAGCCTCTAGGAAGGCATGCCCTGCACCTGTCCCTGGGCTGTCCTACGTGGCCAAAGGGGATTATTGTGAAGGCTGACTTAGTTAGTTTCTAAAGGTTATTGGTTTAAAGTGTCCCATTGAGTTTGGCTTTGTTCAGACACCCGGGGTATTTAATTTTATAAGGGCAGTAGTTTGGGAAGGGTCTCATTTGGATTTTAAGGAGAACCACAAACAGTCGAAGAGAGAAACAGTTCTGGTGCCGTTAGCCTGGCTTGTCGCGGGAAGAAGATGTGATATGAAACACTTGTTCCCTCCTAACACCTCTCATGACTTCTACATTTTGCAAAGATTGAGGAACAGAGAACTGAACTGGCAAAAGTTAAAAAATTAGAAAACAAAAGATAATGGAAAGTCGACCTGCAAATGTTTAACGGAGTTAAGGGATCAATGTTTTCTGGAGTTTCTGACAGCAGTGATGGAATATGCTTAAGTTAGTGGGCCCCGGACTCTGTTGTTGCTGTTCTCAAATACCAAAAAAAAAAAAAAAACTGATTAAAAAGATAAATACCAATAGTAAAAGACACACTTTTGTTATTTTGCTGCAGGAACCTCATATTGTGATTGATTTTTCAAACCACATGTATTAAGTAATCATGCTTAATTCTTCTGTTTTTTTTGATGACATATATCAGAATATCTGATCAGCATGAGATACCCAGTTAGGAAGGCCTGGTCAAATCCCAGTGGAAAAAAGCAAAAATATTTTCACTCTTAGCATGGCCAAATCACAGGTAAATGTACGTTTTAGGTTTTTTGAAATATTGAAAATAGCTGGCTTTTGAGGATCACTACAATTCTCAGCTGGGATTGTTCTTACAAAATGAAATACTTCACGTGTCTGAACAAAGCATCTCTAAGATATTTCTGCCGCTTTATGGAAAGCAGAACAGATAACACAGAATTGGGGAAATGTTAAAAAATTATTGGTGTTTTCCTGGCATTTAGAGGTTCCTCCTGGTAACACATAGTTAGAAACAACAACACAGGCAAACCGAAAGCCTTTCTCTATCAAAATATTTAATTTAATTTTATGATCATTTTCGGGGGACGTCAGTAGTCACTTCTGTACGTCACTTGGTGTTGTAATCCCATTTTCGTTTCTTCAGGTTCATTCAGAGAGCGAGAAAGAATTACAGTGTTTTCATCTAGTGATGAAAGTAACAGAGAAGCCGAGGGAAAAATAGTTTTTTATAAAAGCCAGCAGAATGAAGCAGTAGATGGTGGGAAAAACTGAGCATTTCTACGTAGAAGTTTAGAAAAATATATTTTTTTCCCCAAGATTTGTTAATTCAGTAGAAGGATGGCTCTAGAACACATTGAGTCTAGTACTCTTAATCGTGTCACCTTGTGTGGAGTGACACTGCCACTAAAGAAGACACCTGTGTCTCTATTTGCCTTCCGTGATACAATTACATAAACTCCTTTTAAAAGTACTTGCTTTTATTAAATGTTGACTATTTTAAATAATATTATAAAATATAAGGTATGGAGAATAATGGCATAGCAACCACCCATCTCCTCATGACCTAGTTTAAGAAAAATAATGTTATAATTGCCTTTGGGAACATCTGGGTGGCCCTCCCCACTCCTGTACCATTCCCAGCTCCACTAATGGATAAATCCTGCATTTGGGGTTTATTTGCTTCCTCGCTACACACTTTCCTGTCTCTTAAGAATCACCTTGAAAATCCACATCTTATTGACAGTCTAGTACATCATAGGTCCTAGTGGTTTATAAACATATGTGATTTCTATATGTAGGGGAGGGAGAGGATGGAAGAAACGAAATATTTTCACGTTGATAGTTAACAGAACAGCCTTCTCTTGTTTGGGACCTTAACATATTTTTTGAGGGCTTAAAGTAATTAACTCAATGGCAACATTTTAACTCGAAAATGAAATTGGGATTTAGTGAATTAGAAACCCAGAGTTTTTTTTTTTTTTTTTTTTAAATCCTAAGACAAGTATTAGTGTTGAATGCCTTCCAGTGCCTTCCAATTTAATGGCCTTGTACAAAAGCAAACAAATCCAGAGCTTATTTCCTCGGACCCTGATGTTGTAATAGAGTCATTTTAGTAAGGTTTAAAACAGTCCACTTAAATTTTTGTAAAGGCATCTTTGAGTTATGAGGAACTGTACTGTAAGAAAATATGGTGCTTTTATATATGTATACATTAGCCTCTGCTTACCATTTACTCACTTTGGTCAGACTTGTTTGCGTGGATTTGGTGATCTTCTCTTGGGAGGCCTTGAGAACAAATGGGAAGAAGGAATGGTCTTCTCTTTAGCCAAGAGGTTGATCCTTCTCTAGGCATGAACCGATTGGATTTTATTTCCGTTTTCTGGTTTTGGTCTTCTCAAGAGATTCCTGGTTTCCCTTCTATTGGTTTAATTTTCTGTTCATTTGTGTATCTTGAGCTGCCTCAGAGACTTATTACAAAACATGCAGGAGCACCCTAAAGCTTTTGATTCTCTCGGAATCTGCCTAGGTGGGTGATCTCCCAATTCCTGTTTAAAAAAAAAAAGCGCCTAAGATATTAATGGATAATTGGTTTTGTGTTCTTCTCACCCTGTAGGAACTCTTACCTTTTAAAAGAGTAATTCTGGCAATAATATGACTTAATCCACCTTGGCACTGTGGAAGGAACACTTCACAGTATGTCCCTTTCTGGCGAAGGTCACATTGTAGACGTAGATCAGCTGGAAATCTTCTGTGGGCTCCTGACAGGTCATTAGGAGATGAGGGCAGTGCTGTATCTGGGTGTGGGCAGCCTGTGCCTGCCAGCCTGCCCTGTTTCCCACTGCTTAGGGGTTCTGGCTGTATTGAGGAATTCCGTCCAGTGCCTGAGCTAATCTGGATCTAGAAAGGAAGTTTCGCTTCCCCACCCCACTTCCCCGGCTCCCTTCCCCTCCTATGGGACTTAGCCTAAGGTGTGGTGGGAACGACTCCTGGAACTCCTGGGCCATAGGACTCCCTGTTCCACAGCTGGTCCTGGCTGTGGGACCGGGTCTGTGCCATGATTCTCATTTAGCAATCGACCTGGTAGTGCTGCCTTTCACCCTGGTCTATCTTTTAGGCTTAGGAGTTTGTTTCTCTTTCTTCTCCTGGTTTGATTCCTGCTCTGTGTCTCCTTAGCGACTGGTGAGGGTGAAGGACAGCTCAGCACTTTCCGCATTTGCCTCAGATGCCTCAACTCTGAGCCTGTTGGAACGGCTGGCCCAAGGCTCATGCTCGCTTCATCCTTGCTTGAGCCTGGACTGGGCATCCCCATGGACCCGATGCCCTGGACTCCCTGGCTGCCCTTACTGGAGCAGCACACAGGGCCAACTGTTTCTGCTGTAGCTTGGGCTCCAGGGCCCGGCCTGTCCCTGTGGAGCAGGCCTTGAGTCACCGTGCACATCTGTAGCAGCCACTCTCCTGAGATATGTGTGTTTGGATCCATCTCAAGTCACCCAGCTCTGATGGCAGAAATTTTAGATACTGTGGTAGTTTAGTAGAGAGAGTGCTAACTTGGGATTCCTTCCAGGGGCTCCTGTAATCATGCCATGTAATGACCCTGCTGTGCATATGGTAAGTTCAGTGTTGATCTCGGTTTATCTAGGCACTTCCACTGTGGCTGAAGAGTGTTGCCTCGTGGCCTCCTGTGTACTAAAGTGAGAACAGCGGGTCAGCATCCCTAGCAAGACCCCTCCCTCTGGTCAGAGGAGCGCCTACAGAGAGCTAGATTTCTGTGTGTCCCCTGTCTGATCATCACAATTCCTGAGGCCTAGGTAAAGGCCAGGCACTAGGCAAATAAGGACCTGTGGTGGATCTCCAGATTCGCCAAGGACATTCTTTTATTCATCCAGCAGGTATGTACTGAGTGTGGACATGTGCGACATGTTAGGTGCTAGGCATGTAACAATAAATGAAACTCAGTCCCTGCTCTCATGGGGTCACTGTATTCTAGTGGGGGAAGGGACCAAGGGTGGAGACAAATAATGAAAAAATGAACAGCATATCTGGTGGTGATGAGTGCTAAGAAGAAGAACACTGTGTGGTGGGGAGGGTGGTTGGGGAAAGCTTTTCTGACAAGGTGACACTGAACAGAGGTCTGAGTTCTGTGACGGAGTGGATATGGGGGGAAGGTGTTTCAGATACAGGGGAGCACAAATACGCAGGAACTCAAGTGGGAGCCACAGGTGACAATGCAGCCAGATAGGACACCTGCCTCACAGGGGTGACCCACATTGTACAACAGCATGGGCTCAGGTGATGCCTCCCAAAATGTGAGACGCGTGTATGGCCATGATCTTGGGTGGCTCTTAAGTGGTTTGAGATGATTTGTGGACATATTGAATCACATGATGAAAAAGTGATTTCCTTTTTTTATTTTATCCCATTCCTGATAAGAATGATAAGAGGTCCTCATGCTTAACGCCTTCTATGGGCAGCAGTATTTAGCTAGAATTTAGTTGTATTGCTTTTTTAAAAAAATCAATATATTATGGGTTCCTTCCATTTATGTCAAGGGAAATGTTTCTATTTATGACATTACTTTTAGAAATACATTACTTTTAAAAATAGAATTGTGGTGATTAGAGGATAGGTGAAGGTGGGCTGGAGAGGGGATACTTAGGGGATATAATGGATACAAAATTAGAGCTAGATAGAAGTAGGTTCTAGTGCTCTCTAGCCCTTTTGGGTGAATCTAACCGCACAATAATTTATTTTCATTTTTGAGACAGAATCTCACTATGTTGCCTTTGGTAGAGTGCTATGGCATCACAGCTCACAGCAACCTCCACCTCTTGAGCGTAAGCAATTCTCTTTTGCCTCAGTCTCCCATGTAGCTGGGACTACAGGCGCCTCCCACAACACCTTGCTATTTTTTGTTGTTGTTGTTGTCGTTGTTTAGCAGGCTTGTCTGGGTTTGAACCCTCCAGTCCCAGTGTCTGTGGCTGGTGCCCTAACCACAGGCTTCAAGCCACACAATAATTTATTGTTTATTTTTAAAAAGCTAGAAGAGAGAATTTTGAATGTTCCCAACATGGATGATAAATGTTTGTGGTGATGGATATGCAAATTGCCCTGATTTGGTCATTACATACCGTATATACACATATCAAAAGTATTCGGTGTTGTGTAAGTATGTAGAGTTATTATGTGAAAAGTAGAAAGACAAAAAGTAAAGTAGAAAGACAAAAGCTATAACATAAAGGAATAGTGAATAGACAATAGGTTAAAGTATTCCCAATTATTTAGGAAAAGCACATTACTTTTATTTAAGCAAAAATGAATCAACATAAATAAAAATACTAAGAAAATAATGACAGCATGAGGATGCATTAAAAGTGTAAAGATACTTTTTGTCACATACTTTTTTTACTTAAAAGGGGAAATGGGAATTTAGAGGAGGGACTGTTTCTTGGCTGGCATAGTTAAGGAAGGAAGTTTCCAGTTCTTGGAGTTCTCTTCCAGTTTTTGGAGAGACAGTGTCTCACTCTCAGACTGGAATGCAGTGGCACAGTCACAGCTCATTGCAACCTTGAACTCTTGGGTTCAAAGGATCGTGCCAAGTAGCTGGAACGGTAAGTATAAACCACCACACCCAGCTAACTTTTAAATTCTTTTTTTGTAGAGACAGCGTCTTGCTTTGTTGCCCCGGGTGGTCTCGAACACCTGGCCTCAATCAGTCCTTCCACTGTGACCTCCAAAGTACTGGGATTACAGGTGTGAATCACCATGCCCCGCCTCACCTTCACAATTTTGCTCAATCAGCTTATGCATAGTGACAGGAGTTGGTTAAGTTCATTAGAGTTACTAAATTTATAAGTTTTCCAAATTTTAAATGCATTTATCTGCTAGTGAAAAAAAGTCAGCAAGATGGAGCCCTATTCTGGCATTATAGAATTTTAGATCTGGGAGGGACTCCCAGATCGTCTAATTTTTCTCTGAGAAAACAGAGGCCTTGGGAGATAAAGTCAACTTGCCATGATCACATAGGTAGTTAATGTAATTTATTGCTGGAACTAGAATCCAGGCCTCCCGACCCTTGATTTAGGATGTTTTCTGCTACATGGTCTTGGCTTCCCACTGGGTTTGAGATAGAATTGCATTATGCTGTAGTGTTAATAATTGAAAAAGGCTTTTAAAAAAAAAATTATACTAATGCATTTTTTTTTCATTTTAAGAGGAACATTTTCAAAGGCTTTTAGAGGTATACTAGGATAAGATTTTACCAAAATATTTTATTTCTATTAATGCTAATTTTAATCATTGAAAAGGAAATTATGATAGTTCAGTACTGCATTTGATCAGAGATTTTTTTTTTCTCCCTGCTTCTACAAGGCTGACATAAAGGAAAAGCGGAAGGCTTTTATCAAGTATTTATGGGACTGAGGAAATAATGCATCTGTTGGCAGCTAATTGCAGCTCTTTCTAGGAATAGCAAACCACGTGACAGGTCTTGCCCCAGCAGGGATGCCTCCATTTCACTTTATAAAATGGATTTGATGTTCTTTTCATGTGGATATTCTGGCCCTGGCTTTTTTTTCTCCCTCCTGTGGCTGTATGGGCCATTTGGCTATATCAATCACCCTATTGACCATCAGGGTTGATACAGCTTAGTGTTTCTCAGCCCTGGCTGTTCACTGGAATCACCTGGGGAGCTCTAAGAAAAAGGACCGATGCTCATCCATCTGTTCCAGAATCTCTGGAGGTGGGGTCTGGGTGATGGCATTGAAGACCTGTGTATAACCAGGCACATGGAGAGCTGCCTCACTAGGTTGTTTCAAAGCGTAGCCAGGGTTGAGAACTTTTGAGATCTGACCAGCTGATTAGGCCCATGCCTCCTTTCTCACGTGTTCCTCCCCAAGCCTGGTCCTCCCAAAGCCGTGCACATGCTTGAAGAGTTGTTCCTATGTTCAGGTAGGAGCAGCTGGAGGGCGGTAGGGATGCAGGTATAGAAGGATATTTGTTCCCAGATATTTTCATTCCTTGAATTTCTTGAACACTGTCGCTCAAGAATGTTCCAGAATCTCAGACTTCATACACGTGTGACTTTGCTTAGCAACACAAAAATCCGTTATAGGTTTATGGGGATATGCAGCTTAGAAACCCATAGGAACAAAATTGGACGGTGTTAAATTGCTGGTGGATTTGAATTTGGGGATTTATTTTCATTGCCTATGCACATTGTTTGGTATAGTAATCAGAAAATCATGCATAGTACTTTGGGCTCTGTAGATCAGGCCATGTCCAAATGGAGACAGGACCTGCCAGTAAAGAATGAGTTGGATGCTGCTGTCAGACGCAGAGGGAGCTGATGGTGGCTTACGGATGGAAGAGAGGAGGGGAAAGATAAATGACAGTTGGGGAAGAGTGGGACTGCTCTAGTCTGTCTTTCCCTAGGGTGATCAGATAGGCTGTGTGCCTGTCCATATTTTTTTGTTTGTAAATTAAAAATGAATCTCAGGCTGGGTGAGGTGGCTCTTGCCTGTAATTATAGCACTCAATGAGGCCGAGGAGGGAGCACTGTTGAACTCAGAAGTTTGAGACCAGAAGAGCAAGACCCCCATCTCTACTAAAAATAGAAAAATTAGCTGGGCATGACCATGTGCACCTGTGGTCCCAGCTGCTCAGAAGGCTGAGGCAGGAGGGTCGCTTGAAGATGATGCCATGGCATTCTAGCCTGGTCAACAGAGCGAGACTCAGTTTCACACAGACATATACACACAGAAAAATAAACATAAAAAAAAGAAAGACAAAGGATCTCAGTCTTTTCTGTGTGTCAGAGACCTTAGGATAACATCAGTAAGATAATAATTATAATAGTCATTGGGAACTTTCTGTCTGCCAGGTACTGTTCTTAGTTCTTTGCATTTATTAATTCATTTAATCTTGACATGACTTAATGAGGCAGATGTTATTACTCATTGCACAGATGAGAAAATGTATGCACAGAGATGTTAAATAACTTGATCAAGGTTGTGAAAATATAGAAGAGTCAAATTTGGAATGCAAGTGCTTTGACTTCAAAGCCTGCTTATTCATATCCTGGAAAAATACTTACTCAAAACCTCACTTGTCTTCCCTTGCCCCCTATCCGGATGACCTGTGAGTGCTCCAGAGCCCATCATTACCCACCCTCGTTCTTCTTCCTGGACTCTCTCCACTTCCGTCTCTCCCAGACACAAAGCCTGAGGAGCTTCTCTGCTGCCTTCCTTCCTGCCTGTCATTCTAAGGCCAATTCCTGTTTGTTTTCTCTCTTCTCCATCTCTCATTTTGGGGAGTGTGGTGTGGTGTGGTTAGACTCTAAGGTAAGACCACATTGTGGGGGAGGGTCAAGGAACAGAGCCCCTGGGTTTCTCTCAACCGAACTTGCTACCTTGAGAGTAAAAGAAAACTAAATCTTGGGGGAGGGAGAGTAGAGGCGGGAATGGGTGGAGGGAGGGGGATTGGAGGGATCACTTCTGAGGTTTATCTTACAAGGGTATAAGTGAATCTTTCTAAGAGCAGAATGTGAACGTTTTAAAATAATAACTAAGAAAATGACATGAGGGCTATGTTAACCAGTTTGATGGAAGTGTTTCGGATTGTGTGTGAAAACCCCACACTGTACCCCAGAAGTGCATTAATGTACATAGTTACCATTCAATTAAAAAAAAAAAAAAAGAAAAAAGAAAGAGAACTAAATCTTCTTGACTGTAACCAAGAGATTGTCAGTGTGTTGGCTCCCCTGATTCTGGTATCAAGTCCCACTTTTGCAGCTCTTAAATCTTGCTTTCTAAAGCTGTCAGTTCCAATAACCAGCTTTTCTGGTGGCGTAGCTTCAGAGTTTAACCAAATGCTTAGCAAGGTAGCTATCTCTTTCTATGGGTATAGTTCAAACTTGTAGGCTGTTGTTGTAGCTAGCTGCAGGAATGTTTGCTTTACTTAATGTTAATAGGTGGCTGTGTTTATACTTGTTCCTCAGTTTGGGCAATAAGAAAAAAAATATATATGATTCTTTGGAGAGCATTTTTCCCAGATTAAAAAAAAATGAAAGTGTGTTTTGCTTTCCCAAACAGTAAATTTTAATTGAGAAGAAAATGTAACTTCTAGAAGAAGATTTGGGCAGGTTTCAATCCTAGGCTCTTAATGTTATAAAAGAAACCTTAACTCCTTGTAAGAAGTGCCAAGTTGACAATTCCTGGAAATGTTCATGTTCTATTTATGCTATTATGCTCAGCACCATAGCAGAGATGGTGGCAGCACTGTTACCAAAATAATACTGCTGAGATGTGCCAAGTGAGAGGCTCAGGGTTTTATGACCTAAATATAAGACTCTTAAAACATCTCTGTTCTACCATTTGTTGATACCTTGTGTGGGTGCTGAGTGGTAATTGTGACATTTTTATGGAGAATTATAGTTTAAGTAGTCTGTATCTGCTGGGACTTGTCCTGTTGCCGGAACTACAGGTTACAGCTAGAAGGGATCTTAGAAACCCCTATTTTACAGATGAGGAAATGATGGGGTAATAAGCAAATCTGATAGCATGTATATGGGCTCTTTCGTTTATTAAGACTTCATGTTAACATAAACAACAATAGGAATTTCTCTGAAGTACTCTAAATGAATAAAATAGGTTTTGTAGGTTTGTTCTTAAGTCGAATCT
Organism: Otolemur garnettii; assembly: GCF_000181295.1. Lineage (NCBI taxonomy): Eukaryota > Metazoa > Chordata > Mammalia > Primates > Galagidae > Otolemur > Otolemur garnettii. Next base: position 26,178,233 of record NW_003852402.1, on the reverse strand, counting down.
GTATGTAAGTTGGAACAGGCACATTCATCTATTACTTGTAATAGCCTCTATTTGTAAGTACAAGTCATATATCAGTCAGATGTTTGTAAATTGGCAACTTACTTTTTATAGCTTATGTTCATGTGAGTTGTATATAAGTTGAATGTTTATAACTTGGGGATTGCCTGTATGCTGAATGATTCATAGCTCTGAAGTTAATGGCTGAGATTCCAGGGCTTGATAAGGGCAGGAATGAGGGAACATTGGGTGGTTCTCAGGCCATTGGATGACCATCTCTAATTAAGTTCTTTCATAGTGCCTTCCCTCAAGATTCAAAGACTGTTGGCTAAGCTTGGGTCATAAGCTCTTCCCTTAGGACACCAGCATCACCTGGAGTTGAGAAAAGCATTTCCAAGAGGAAGAGAGGAAAATTGGTTGAACCAAGGGATATCTACTGTATTAGCCCCATTTTTTTGGATTGAATAGGTTTTAGATCCATGGGTCTGAAAAGAAATGATAGCCTTTCAAGGAAGAATGATGTTATATTTTCTTAATACATTTGAGGCTCAGGCTGAGGGCCAAAGGCAGTAGAGAAAGCACAGGACAGCAGTTTTTAGAGCAAGGTGGGTCTCCCTCAACCTTTTCAAAATCAGAACATATTGGAGAAATAAATGGATTGAGAAGGTCAATGTAGAAAGAGGGTTAAAAAGAGAATTTGGATTGGATATTAGTCTAAGGGCTTTAGATATATAAACTCACTTTATTCTCTTTATAGTGTTTTGAAGTGGGTACTGTTATCATTTTATTTTACAGATGAGGAGACTAAGGTGTTAGATAATTGCCCAAGGTCACACAACTTGGTAATAGCAGAGCTGAGATTTGAACACTGATAGTCTGGCTCAGTGTCCATGCTTCTAATCACTGGGCTGTTCTATCTTTATCTCTAATACCAGTTCTTTGTTCTGATAGGAGTCATATGGCTTAGATGACCTGGCTTGGGCTTGCTACAGCTTCTTTATTTTCTGACTCTTTCTTGGCTCAGGTCTCTTACGTAGCTAACATTTTCATTGTGTGTATGTCAGTTTCTTTTTTAACAGTTCACAAAATAGGAGATACCAAAAAAAAAAAAAAAAAAAGAAAAGAAAAGAAATAAGAAATGTGATTAGACAACATAAAGAATGAGATTGATGTGGAAGTTTTTAAACTTATACTCTTCCCTTTTGATCTCTTTGTTATTGATCTATCATATGATGGCTCTATGGTCAAAGGTGCCTTTTTAGGCCTTTCATATTTGTTTGAGCCCTTTTATTCCTTCATGTACCAGTCAAGATCCATTCAGGAGATAGAAACCCTGCAGTAATTTGACCATAGAAAGTTTAATAAAAGGCTTCTTTAATTAGCCAAAAGTTAACCATGGTTAACTGTTAAAGGAATAAACGAGATCTGTAAGTCATTCAGGATTAGCAAAGGGAAGAAGCTACTTTTTCTGGGGTTGAAGAATGGAACAGGATATCATCACTAAGAACTTGAAAGAGGTACCACTCCACCCCCAAGACTGAGATTCAGACCTTACTGGAGATGAAATGACTGTCGCATGAACTGGTCTGTAACAGCAGCCTACCTGGTAGTGAACTTCAAGAAAATATGGAGAAATAATGTAATGAAATCAAGAAAATAATAAATGACCAAAATAGGAAATTTAATAGAGATTAAAATTATACTATCCCTCAAATAACCCACAAAAACAAATTATGAAGCTGAAATGCAATGATTGAAAACTACCACAGAGACTTATCAGTTGCAAAATTGATCAAGCAGAAGACAGAATCTGAACTTGAGGACAGGTTATTTAAAATATATAGTTGGGGCTCGGCGCCTGTGGCTCAAGCGGCTAGGGTGCCAGCCACATACACCTAGGATGGCGGATTTGAATCCAGCCGGGGCCCGCCAAACAATAATGACGGCTGCAACCAAAAAATAGCTGGGCGTTGTGGCGGGCACCTGTGGTCCCAGCTACTTGGGAGGCTGAGGCAGGAGACTTGCTTGAGCCCAGGAGTTGGAGGTTGCTGTGAGCAGTGAAGCCATGGCACTCTACCAAGGGGCTCAGCTTGAGGCTCTGTCTCAAAATATATATATATATATATATGTATATACAGTTGGAATCAGCACATTTTACCCCACATATGACATATGCATGAATATATTCATGATCTATGTGTATTTGACTTAATAAAAAAAATAAAAAAATATATAGTCGGAGGAGGAAGAATGAAAAGGAATGGAGAATGCGTATAGGCTTTATAGGACAAAATCAAAAGAGCAAATATTCGAGTAACAGGAGTTGAAGAGGAAGAATAGAGAGACAAACAGTGGTAGAAAGGTGTTTTAAAGAAACAGAAAACTATCAGAAAACTTTCATAATCAGGAGAAAGATATAAATGTCTAGGTATAAGAAGGTCAAAGGTCTCTAATCAGATTTAACCCAAACAAACTACACTAAGATATATTATAATTAAACTGTCAAAAATCAAAGACAAAGAGAGGATCCTAAAAGCAGTGAGAGAAAAGAAGCAAATAACATATATGGGAGTTTCAATAAGGCTAGCAAAAGATTTCTCAGCAGAAACCTTATAGGCCTGGAGAAAGTGGATTAATACACATACATTCAAACTAGTGGTGGCAAAAATGCCAACAAAGAATACTCTGTCTGGCAAAGCTATCCTTCAGAAATGAAGGTGAGTGAGATAAAGACTTTTCCAGACAAACAAAAATTGAAGGAGTTCATCACCACTGTACCTGCCTTATAAGAAATGCCAAAGGGAGCTCTGCAAGTGTGAAGAAAAGGCGCCAATTAACAACAGGAAAATATATGAAAGTAGAAAACTTACTGGGAAAAGTAAGTCTGTAGACAAATTCAGAATATTCTAACACTGTGATGATTGTATGTAAATCATTTATATATTTAGTGTGAAGGTTAAAGCTATTAAAAACAGATACATCAGTTTGTAAAGGGATACATAAAAATATATGAAGTGTGACATCAAAAACAAAACGTGGGGAAGGGGAGTAAAAGTGTAGGTTTTTCATATGTGAAATAAAATTAAGTTATTAGGTTAAAATAGCCTGTTATAACTATAAAATGTTTTGTGTAAACCTCATTGTAACTGCAAAGCTAAAACCTATAGTAGATAAACAGAAGATAAAAAGTAAGGAATCAAAGCATACCAGGAGAGAAAAATCACTTAATCACGAAGGAGGACAGCAAGAGAGGAAGGAAGGAAGGATCTCCAAAATAATGAGGAAACAGTTAACGAAATGGCAGGATCAAGTCTTTATCAATAATTACCTTGAGTGCAAATGGATTAAATTCTCCATTCAGAAGTCCCAACTATGGCTCAGCGCCTATAGCTCAACTGGCTAAGGCGCCAGCCACGTACACCTAAGGTGGCGGGTTCGAATCCCCAGCCCGGACCCGCCAAACAACAATGACGGCTGCAACCAAAAAAATAGCCGGGCGTTGTGGCGGGCGCCTGTGGTCCCAGCTACTTGGGAGGTGGAGGCCAGAGACTCGCTTAAGCCCAGGAGTTGGAGGTTGCTGTGAGCTGTAATGCCATGGCACTCTACCCAGGGGGACAGCTTGAGGCTCTGTCTCAAAAAAAAAAAAAAAAGAAGTCCCAACTATATGCTGTCCACAAGAGACTCATTTCATCTTTAATCCCACATACAGACTGAAAGATTTACTATACAAATGGAAAGCAAAAGAAAGCAGGGAGAGCACTGCTATAAGCAGATATATTCTATCTGTATTAAGTCTATATCAGATAATAGACTTTAAGTCAAAATCTGTAAAAAGAGGCAAGGAAGCCTATTATATGACGATAAAGGAGATATAAATTCATAAATATATGTACTTTTTAGGTGTACACCAGAGCACCTAAACATATCTTTATGTATTTAGGAGCACTTAAATATATAAATCACATATTAATAAATCTGATGGGAAAGACAGACTCGCTGTAGCAATAGTAAGGAAACTTATTACCCTCTTTCAGCAATGGGTAGATCACCTTGGCAGAAAATTAATAAAGAAACAATGGACTTAAACTGTACTTTAGCTCAAAGGGACCTAACAGACATGTACAGAACATTCTGTCTAGCAACATCAGGATACACGTTCTTCTTAAGTACACATGGAACGTTCTCTGGGATAGATATTTTATGCCACTGAACAAGTCTGAACAAATTAAGAAGATTGAAATCATATCAAGTATCTTTTCTGACCACAGTGGTATAAAACTAGAAATCAGTAACAGGAGGAATTTAAGAAAATCCACAAATACGTGGAAATGAAACAATATGCTCCTGAACATGTGGGTCAGAGAAGTAATTAAGAGGTGAATTAAAAATCTTAAAACAGATGAAAATGGATACACAATATATCAAAACACACAGTATGCAGAAAAAACAGTTCTACAAGGGAAATTTATAGCAATAAATGCCTACATCAAAAAAATCTCACATAAACAACCTAATGACCTCAAGGAATTAGAAACTGAGTTCAGTGTTAGTGGAAGGCAGAAAATAATAATGATCAGAGCAGATATTAATAAACAGATTAGAAAAATTCTCGAAAAGACCAATGAAACTACAAGTTATTTTTTAAAAAACCAGAAACCTGGCCAGGCGTGGTGGCTCATGCCTGTAATCCTAGTACTCTGGGAGGCCAACGTGGGTGGATTGCTTGAGCTCAGGAGTTTGAGACCAGCCTGACCCCATCTCTACTAAAAATAGAAAACCGAGGCAAGAGGATCTCTTGAGCTCAAGAGTTGGAGGTTATTGTGAGCTGTGATGCTGTGGCACTCTACTCAGGGTGACAGCTTGAGTTGAACTATAGGCTCAAGTGTGCCATGAATTAAAAAAGGTTGAAAACCACTGGCTAGATTAAGAAAAGAGTAAAAACTCAATATAAAAAAGAGGAAAACATTACAATTGATACCACAGAAATATAAGGAGTCATAAGAGACTATGATGAACAATTACATGTATTTGCCAATAAATTGGATAACCTAGAAGAAATGGACAAATTCCTAGGCATATACTACCCACCAAGACTAAATCATGGGCTCCATGCCCATGGCACAGTGGTTATGGCACTGGCCACATACACTGAGGTTGGCGGGTTTGAGCCAGGCCTGGGCCAGCTAAACAATGATGATAAATGCAACAAAAAATAGCCAGGCGTTGTGGCATGCACCTGTAGTCCCCCCCCCCCAAAAAAAAAGAAAAAAAATGACTAAATCATAAATAGGAAATGTGAACAGACTAATAGTGAGATTGAACCAATAATATTAAATTTAAAAAGTCTCTTTTATTAAGTAATAAAAAATCTCCTATCAAAGAAAAACCCAGACCCTCACAGCCTCACTGCTGAATTCTACAAAACATTAACAAAAGAGCAAATACCAATCCTTCTCAAATTCTACAAAACTGAAGAAGAGGGAATACTTCCAAACTTATGTTACAAGGCCAACATTTACCTTGATAACAAAGCCAGACAAGGGTATAACTAGAAAAGAAAGTTACAGGCCAGTATCCTTGATGAATATAGATGCAAAAATTGCCAACAAAATACTAACAAACTTAGTTCAACACCACATTAAAAAGATCATTCATCATGATTATAGGGCAGCAAGGATGACTCAACATACACAAGTCAATAAATGTGACACAGCACATTATGATGTATGAAAACCACACGATCATCTCAATAGGTGCAGAAAACGCATTCGAGAAAATTCAACATCCTTTCATTATAAAAAGTCGCAACAAACTAGGTACAGAAGGAATGTACCTCAACATAGTAAACCCACAGCTAACGTCATACTCAGTGGTGGGAAAGTTGAAAGCTTTTCCTACAAGATCAAGAACAATAGAAGGGTGCCCACTTTCACCACTCCTATTTAGCATAGTACTGGAAGTTCTAGCCAAAACAATTAGGCAAGAGAAAGAGATAAAAGATATCTAGCTTGGAAGGAAGTAGTTAAGTGTCTTTCTTTACAGGCATCATGATCTTATATATAGGAAACTGTAAAGACACTGCCAAAAAATTGTTAGAACTAATCAACACATTGAGAAAAGTTACCAGATACAAAATCAGCAAATAAAAATCAGTAGCGTTTCTATACACCAAAAAGAAATTATTTAAAAAAGTAGTCAAGGAAACAATCTCATTTTCAATAGCTATTAAAAAAAAAACCCAAGGCAGTAAAAAAACCTGTACACACTAAGAGCTATAAAACATAGATGAAAGAAATTGAAGAGAACAAATAAATGGAAAGAAACTCTTGCGTTTGTGGATTGGAAGAATGAATATAGTAAAAACATCCATACTACCCAAAGCAATCTACAGATTCAGTGCAATCGCTATCAAAAGTCCAGTGATACTGCTCACAAAAATAGAGAAATAATTCTAAAATTCATATGGAACCACAAAAGACCCTGAATAGCAAAAAACCCCCAAAACTCTGGAGGCATCATCCTACCTGACTTCAGAATATGCTACAAAGCTAAGATAGTCAAAATGACATGATACTGGCATAAAAACAGACCCACAGACCAATAGTCCAGAAATACGTTCATGCATTCACGGTCAATTGATTTTCAGTGAAAGTGCCAAGAACACATAATGGGGAAAGAACAGTCTCTTCCATAAATGGTTTATTTATTGGATAAATAAATAAACTGGATATGCAGAAGAATGAAATTAGGCCCTTTTCTTACACCGGAAACAAAAATCAACTCAAAATGGATTAAATAAGACGTGAAATTATAAAACTACTAGAAAAAAAAGTAGGGGAAAAGCTCCATGACATTGGTCTGGGCGATGATTTTTTTTTTTTTTTTAATGTGACCACAGAGGCATAGGCAGCAAATGCAAGAATAGACAGATGGGATCGCATCAAACCAAGAAGCTTCTGCACCGCACAGGAAACAACAAGAAGCAGCCTGTGGGTAGGAGAAAATATTTACAAACTTTTCTTACCACTGAGTTTAAGACAAAAAAGAAAATATTTGCAAAGTATATAGTTAATAAGGGGTAAAGTACACCAGGAACTCTAACAAACTCAGTAGGAAGAAAACAAAATAACCCAATTAAAAAGTGGTCAAAGGATCTAAAGTCATTAAACAAAAAAAGACTTACAAAGGGCCATCAGGTATATGAAAAACTGGTCGATAGCCCACATCGGCAGGGAAATGCAAAATAAATCCCAGTGATATGACTTCACACCGGTTAGAATGACTGTTTTAAAAAAATGCAAGTTAAGTGTTGGCAAGGCCACAGAGAAAAGGGAACCTTTGCATACTTGGTGGGAATGTCAATTTGTACAGCCACTATGGAAAACAGTATGGAGGTTCCTCAAAGAATTTAAAATAAAACTACCGTCTGATCCAGCGATCCTACTGCTGGGACAACGTAAACTCAACATGTTGAAGAGATAGCTGCATTCCTATGTTCATTGCAGCATTGTTTATAAAGATACGCACTCAACCTAATTTGGGATAAATAGATAAAATGCGATGTGTATATATGTATATATATACACACACACAATACATATATGTGTATATACAATGGAATACTGTTCAGTTTTTCAAAAAGAAGGAAATACTGTCATTTGTAATAACATGGATGATACTTGAGAACATTATGCAAAGTGAAATAAGCCAGACACAAAAAGACAATACCAAATGATCTCACGTACATGCAGGATCTAAAAAAAGTTAAACTCATAGAAGCAGAGAGTAGAATGGTAGTTACCAAAGACTGAGGGAGAGGTGGTTGGGGAGATGTTGGTCATGGGATCCAAAATGTCATTTATATAAGAGAGGTAAGTTCAAGAAATTTGTCTTATAACATAGTGACTATACTTATATACCTATAGTTGGCCCTTTGTTTCCGTGGGTTCTACATCTATGGGTTCAACCAACCATGGATCAAAAATGTTTGGGAAAAGACTCGGTGCCTGTAGCTCAGTGAGTAGGGTGCCGGCCACATACACTGAAGCTAGAAGGTTCAAGTGGGCCTGCTAAACAACAATGACAACTGCAACCAAAAAATAGCCAGGTGTTACGGTGGGTGCCTGTAGTCCCAGCTACTCCAGAGGCCGAGGCAAGAGAATCGCTTAAGCCCAGGAGTTTGAGGTTACTGTGAGCTGTGACACCATAGCACTCTACTGAGGGTGACATAGTGAGACTGTCTCAAAAAAAAAAAAAAAAATTTGGTGTGGGGGAGAAATAACAATATAAGAATAAAAGATAATACAAATAAAAAAATGCTGTACAATAACCACTTATAATGTGTTTTACATTGTATTAGGTACTATCAGTAATCTAGAGACGATTTAAAGTATACAAGAAGAGGTATGTAGGTAGGTACATGTAAATCCTATACCGTTTATATCAGAGACCTGCACATCTGCAGATTTTGGTATCTGATAACGAGGGATAATAAGTAAAATTTAACTCATCACAAACAATGTTAAGTATTTGAGGTATCGCCTGTGTTCATTATCTTAGTTTAACCTTCCCATAATGAATATGTATTTTGGGAGACACTGTAGTCTGAATGTCTCCCCAAATTTAACTCGGTCTCCATTTTAGTCTTCTTAACCCATTTGCGCCGAAGGTTGAAATTTTTGTATTTTTTTGCATGACTTTTTGACAGGCTCCCAGCCCCCCAGTATCTGCAGCAGTGATTAACTAACTCTGTGTGCTATGTGATAAACGGACCCTCAGGAGGCAGGCATGTATGAAAAATCAGACCTCAGTGATGACCCTGAGCAGTAGGATATAAATAACTCTCATGTCACTACCGTTCCAGTCATGGAAAGTAAGGCAAAAGAGGTGAAGGGGTGAGGCCTTTTGGGAGGTAATTAAGTCCTGCGAGCTTTGCCCTCATGAATGGAGTAGTGCGGGAAGGAACTCGTTTAAGGCCTTTCGCCCTTTTCCGCTGTGTGAGAACATACCGTTAGCTCCTCTGCCATGCGAAGACTGGGCAAGAAAGCCCTCAGCAGACGCCAAAGGCCTGCACGTTTATCCTGGACTTTCAGCCTCCGGAACTACGAGAAACTTCTATTGTTTAAAAATTACCCAGTCTATGGCATTTTGTTTCATTAGCAAAAATGTCTGCTGCTAAAGACTGAGACGATACATGTATTTCAAAACATTGTATTAGGCATAATAAATATATACAATTTATTTGTCAATTAAAACAATAAATTAGTAAATGAGAGATAACTACTGTTTATAATAAATGGTCTGAAAATTTGAGTTTCTACTAAAGCAGAGGAAAAATCTCTCTTTTTCACTCATCCTAGGTTTATGGTAAAGGGTCCTACACCAAAGACAATGTATAAAAATTTATTTAATATAAAGTTTCTATGACACAAGAATAAGGAAATGAGGACCCAAAGAGTTAAACTGGTGTGGTTTTGGTTTTATCTTGTTTTGTTTCTGAGACAGAGTCTCGCTCTGTTGCCCAGGCTAGAGTGCCGTGGCATCAGCCTAGCTCACAGCAACCTGAAACTCCTGGGCTCAGCAGTCCTCCTGCTTCCGCCTCCTGAGTAGCTAGGACTGCAGGTGAGCACCACCACATTGGGCCCATTTTCTAATTTTTAGTAGAGTTGGGTCTCACTCTTATTCAGGCTGGTCTTGAACTTCTAAGCTCAAATAATCCTCTCACCTGGCCTTCCCGAGTGCTAGGATTACAGGCATGAGCCACTGGCCTACACTTGTGTATTTTTATGCTAGGTTTGATGAAATATGGACAGTTGTGGAGAAATGCGATCAGAAAAAGCATATGACCTAATGGTAATAAATTGAAAGAAACTGACCAAGGCTTATTTGTTCATATTCTTCTCTGTGACCTGTATCTTCAGAGATCAGGACCCTCCCTGCCTCTGAGTATTGGGAAGGCACTCCTCCCATGAGGGTCTTATGACCTGTTTCCCAGGAAGGTCAGAAAATCCCTTCTAGGTTTTATGACCTGTTTCGGAGGAGAAGACTACGGAGAAGGTGAAATGACCTCCCTGCTTCTCCCTGTTTCTCAGATTCCAAGTGCCATGTATGGGGCCCGGTATGTCCTGAACCCCATCATTAACGTAGGAAATTCTGTCTCAGAAGCTCTTTTTTTCTAAGCTCCGGTTATTTGTAGAATGTTACTCTTTACTTGACTCTAATGCTTAAATCTGGAATTTCTCATGTGATGCCAACTAAAGAAGAAAATTTAGAAGATTATATGTGTGTGTATAACAAAATATATGTATTTTTCTTCAGAGAGTAAAACTTCTGAATCAACTTGAAGTAGTCTTTTTGAATTATTGTCAAGCCATGTTGCTATTCCAGCTAGTGGAGGGAGGGTAGGGGCGGGAAGCACTGAACTTGAATGACCTTCTCTTAGTGACTCTTAAGGAATTATGAAGAGTATCTTTCACTGTGCTGTTTAAAAGTATTTTTGTTTATCTTTTTATGAGTATTCAGTTTCAAAGGGTTTTGCTAGATTATTATATAACCCTATTTTTTTCAGTGTCTGCTTGAATGCTTTTAACTGTTAAGTTTCTAAATCTTTTCTCTTCATTGTTTTCTCCTCAAACTCTTGGACTGTATGTGACTAAGCTCTTGTCAGTGGCCTTTTAAAATATGTTTATACCCTTCAGATAGACTAGGTTTGTAAATATGTGGGTGTTCTGGAGAGTGGAGTAGATTTTCTTTTTCTCCCTTGCACTTGGAAGTGCATTTCTGATGACTTTTTTCATTAAGTCGCAGAGTGTATTTCAAAGAGGCGATTAAAATCTTTGACAGAATAATCCTATCCCTTCCTTAACACCTGGTCAAATACCATAAACCACTGTAGGAAGTAGAAGACAGTGGGAATCAGTGGAAAGAGAACAGTGCAAGAGACTCCTAACAATGACCTTCCCGCTGCATTTCAGCATTTTTATTGAATGTCTGCTGTGTACCAGGAGTTAAACAGGTACAGAGGTTCGTAAGCTATACTGCTGGCCCGGGAGGTGCTCCAGATAAATGAGGTAACACAGGGAAAATGTTTAGAAGAGGGCGTGGGATGTATAGCAAACATTCAGGGAGCATCGGTGGTTGTTATCATTAGTTGGACCCAAATCGTTAAGACTGAGATAAAGAGATGAGTGGACAGTGATTGCTCCACTTGGCCTGTGGGAAGACAGGGTTGGGGCAGACTTTAAAGAGGGCATGTACACATTTCAGTGAATGTTGAAGGTAAGTTCCTAGGAGTTTACTAGGAAGGCACAAGAGGAGGGCATTCTAGGCAGAGGTGATCAAAAGTGCAGTGCCAGTGTTGAGGTAATGGCTATAAGTTGTGTGCCTAGTGCCTGGTGAGTTTAGGCTGGGCAGGGTGGCAGCTAAGGCTGGAGGTTCAGGTACAAAACTGCTCAGCGGGGGCCTTTTTTTGTGTGTGTGAGACAGAGTCTCCCTCTGTCATCTTGTGTAGAGTGTCAACCTCAAACTCTTGGGCTCAAGTGATCCTCTTGCCTCAGCCTTCCAAGTAGCTGGGGCTATAGGCACGTGCCACAACATCTGGATAATTTTTAGAGATGGGGTCTTGCTCTTGCTCAGGCTGGTCTCAAACTCATGAGCTCAAAGAATCCACCCACCTCAGGCTCCCAGAATGCTAGGATTACAGGCGTCAGCCTGGAGTGCCAAGAGAAGGCCCAGCAGGTGATGAGCTCAACTGATGGATTTTGAGACGGGGATTAACTTGACAGGCTTGCAATAAGAAAGATCATTCTGGTTGTATATGGATGGGACCCTGGCCCAAAATTGGCCAAGGAGCCCAGGTAGGAAGCTGTTGGAGTAATCCAGGTGACGGACTGTGAGGACAAGGCACTGACTTGAAGCAGAGAGAAAGAGGAATGGGATTGAGAGAGATTTAGGGGAAAGGATTAGAATTTACATTCTCAGTGGGGCGATATGATCCCCAAGGTGAAAATTGAGTTGGGGATAGCTAAGAGAGGGTATATAAAAAAATCTTAGATATTATAGTGATAGGTAGCCTTCCAAAGAGCCATACTACAAAAACAGACATGTGGATCTGTGGTGTTGAAATTTCACAGGAGCAGGTGCAGTTCAGAAAAAAAATACCTAAAAAGTTTTCTTGGCTCGGCGCCTGTGGCTCAAGCAGCTAAGGCGCCAGCCACATACACCTAAGGTGGCAGGTTCGAATCCCCAGCCCGGACCC